>NC_053424.1:26531120-26831120 GCF_007990345.1 Gossypium hirsutum
AAGTGCGCGGGATTAAATTGTACAGCACTAAGTGTGCGATTTGACTATGTTGCACTAAGTGTGCGAAATGAATATGATGCACCTAAGTGTGCGAATTGACCATGCGGCACTAAGTGTGCGAGTTTGACTATGTAGCACTAAGTGTGCGATTTGATTAGTAGCACTAAGTGTGCGAGTTGATTATATAGCACTGAGTGTGCGGACTCAATATACATTCGTGAATCATTATGGACACTATGTGTGCGACACTATTGAGTCGATCGCGGACAGCGATCGGGTAAGTGTTTGAGTAATGGCTAATAGGTGCTATGCTTATACTTGGTGTTGAGCTCGGTAAGTTTGAACCTATGTGACAAATATACTTGAAGTCACGTACATAAAATTTATCGTAGGATGGGTGAAAGGCCGTTTAGTCGTTTGATTGTAAGAAAATAAATTGATTTATGAAATTGCCTCAATGTCCTATTGATGAGTATATGGAATGTGAATGCATGAATTGATATGAAACTGAATCGATAGGTTGGAGGAACTATGGTAAGGTTCGGTATGGATGGAGTAAATTGTCTCGTTCCATTTTGGTTTCCTCTTGTGAAATGTTATTGATGGATGGTAGTGCATTGCTTATGATTACTGAGTTATAAACTCACTCGGTGTTTCCTTGTCACCCATATAGGTTGCTTGGACTCATCTATTTTTGCGGGGTCAGGCCGTCATCGAAGTCATCCACCGGATAGCAAGTTTTGGTACCTTCTTCTTAGTTGGCTTAGAAGAACATTTTGGCATGTATAAGCTATTACGTTGTGTTTGAACTTTGGCATGTAACTTTAAGCCATGCGAAAATGGCACGAAGGTTCGATTGAGTTGGATCAAGGGTAGGCATGAAATGGACCTAGTTATTTCGTAACAGATGCTGGCAGCAGCAGTGTCATGAGATTGAAAAATCACTAAAAATAGTAGGAGTGAATTAATTGATGAATAAATTATGTAATCGAAGCTCGATGAGTCTGTTGTCATGAGGAAGTAACGAAAAGATCATATGGCAGTATTTAAGAGATAATCAGATTTTTGTGGGACAGGGCCAAACGGTTTCTGGATTCCCTGCTCCGACTTTGGAAATTCAATATAAATTAACCAGAGATAATTAGGGGTCGTAACCATATATGTACAGATTCCTCTCTGAGACTAGTTTTCATAGAACAAACGGCATCAGTATTGAAGCCCCGTGCAGGGAGATATCCGGTCGTAATGGGCAAAGGTCAGTGTAGTCGACCCCTGCAACATGGGAGACTTTGACTAATAAACTGTACAAATTGGCCCGACCAAAAATTCTAGAAAAAATACATAGATGGGCACATGAGTCTAGTTTCTGGGAAAAATCACGAAACTGATTTTCGAGTTACGAAACTCAAGATATGATTTTAAAAACGACTAGTACACAGATTGGGCAGTGTCTGGAAAATAAATTTTATAAGGGGTTAAAGTCAGTTAACACTCGTGTTCGACTCCGGTGTCGGTTTCGGGTTCGGGGTGTTACAGGCATTACCGGGCTTAATCACTATCTCGTATAAAAACCGATTCATAGTTTCACTCTAATTTAAACTTTTTCAACACATTCAGCTGTCTCTTAAAAAGAGCTTACAAGGCCCATATCATGCTTTAATTCAACCACACACATAGACAAGCATGCACATTCATAAATTGCATCATTTAATTAATAACATAATCAAGACTATCTATCTTAAATGACTTTATACAATAGAGACCTTCAATTAACATAGGTCAGTATTTTGGCCAATTCCTAGCAACTTAATAACAATTAACGAGTCTCCATACATGCCAAAGACTTAAAAATACTTTAAAACCTTTATATATCGATCAATAGTTTGATAGTGTGATTTAACCTCCAGCGACCTCCACTCGAGCTAACATCTGCGACACTATAGGAAAAAGGAAAGGAAGGGAATAAGCATAGCTATAAGTAAGTATGTAATATTTAAACAATACATTATCATACTTTAAACAAAGTCATAATATGTTCCCGGAATATTACCATCACAAACACACATACTTTCACTATTACAATCATAAATAGGTTCAAAATAACCTATCTAGCAGAGTACTAGTAGCTAAATTATTTATTCTGGAGCTACAGAACTCCAAATTACAAACCGTTAATTTTTCTTGACACTAGATTCATGTATATTCTTACCATAAACTTTCAGAATTTTGGTCTAGCCAATTAGAACAGTTTATTCATTGAAGTTATCCCTGTTTCACTATTCAACTGTTCTGACCACTCTTCACTACGAATCAATTTTATTCTCATACAGAATTCAAAGGATGTTCTTGTTTATTTCATTTGAAACTAAACTCATTAAGGATTTCAAGTATATAAATTATATCCCCTAATTATATTTGTACAATTTTAATGATTTTTCAAAGTCAGAACAGGGGATCACGTAGTCATTCTGAACCAGTCTCTCAAAAACTTAAATATTCATAATATAGAATTCCTTTGTTTGTTCTATTTCTGTTATATGAAAATACACTCATTAAACTCTAATTTGATATCTCATTCAGTCTTTGATTCATTTTACTATTTTGGTAAATTTTAGATTCACATCACTGCAACTATCCAGAACAGTTTTATTGTCAATTTTGATCTTTCACACTTCAATTGTATTCATCACTTACCCATAACAATCTTTCCAAATTTCCAATCACATATCGAGCATATTGCTCATAAGTTACACACGTATATACTTACACTTATCATCACAAAGTCATACACAATTTCATTTAATCAATTTCCCAGTTGAACGCTTCGGAATAATAACAGATACGCGATGGTATCGCACACAGCCCACCTTTAAATCGAAGCTCTCTGTACACATAGTGGCCTTCACTTAGCACCACTCATGTGACCTAGCTTGATTGTACACATAATTTTGGCTCTCTTTTACACATGGTGAACACTTAGTACCACCCATGTGACCTAGCCAGTTTATCTCATAGCTCTCTTGTCTACATGATGTCTTCACCTGGGACACGCATGCGACCTAGCTACATATATCCGTAGTTCTCTTGTCTACATGGTGTACACATAGTATCACCCATGCGACCTAGCTACATCTTAATGTCTCGTAGCTCTCTTGTACACATGATGTGCACTCAGCACCATACATGTGACCTAGCTACATACCATCTGTATCATCCAATCTTTCGAAGGTTCACCGGGATTTCTCTCTCTTTCTAATACTTGATTCCATACTTCCAATAGTCAATTATGATTCAAAATCAGCTACAATACATAAAATATGCTGAAATATAAAAACATAATAAAGATAATGTATTATTTACATACAAACTTACATACTTTCTCATTTCCATGTCGAATTAATATTGAACATTTAAATCATCATAATTATACTTACTTTCACACCTTGGCAATCATAGTAAATATATCAATTTTATATTGAAACATGCATAAATTAATGCTTATTATACATATGAACTTACTTTGATACTAAACGGCCATTTTATCAACTTTCCCTATTTTCGATTTTTCTCCCATTCTAGGTTCAAATCTCGTTTTCCGGGATCTAAATATCATATTTTACTTATTTAATTAATGACTATTCAAAACAGTCCTTAACTCAAACTTTAGAAAATTACAATTTTACCCTTAAACTTTTGCATATTTACACTTTTGCCCCATAGGCTCGGGAATTAAACTTCATCCCTTATTCTTATGTTTTATGACATGCTGATCATTTTTCCCTACATCAAATTCTCACTCTAACACATAGTTATGAACAATAACAACTTTTACCTATGAAGCTGCTTTACTCATTTTTTGCTTAAAACCTCTTAGCAAAAGTTGTTTAAGATAATTTTAGCCTTCATATTCTACCATAAAACATCAAAATAAACACATTTCACCTATGGTTATTTTTCCAAATATGAACCCTAGCTTAAATTATTGCTAGAATAAACTTAATCAAGTTACTGGGATTCTAAAAACGTAAAGAACTTGAAAAACGGGGCTAGAACGGACTTACTATTGAGCTTGGAAAGCTTGAAAACCCTATCCATGGCTTCCCCCATGCTAATTTCGGCGTCCATGAAAAAGATGAGTCAATTTTGGCTTTATTTTCCCTTTTTATTTCTTTTAATTACCAAATGACTAAAATGCCCTTAAGGCCTTTCTTTAAAATTTTGTCTATTCATTCCCATTTTTGCCCAAACGAAATATAATGGTCTAATTCCATTTAAGGACCTCCTATTTAAACTCCCATTTCAATCAAGTACTTATGAATTAGAACACATATTTTGCAACTTTTACAATTTAGTCCTAAAAGTCCAATTAGGCACTTTATTAGTAAAATTACTTAACGATATTTTTACACAATATTTTAATCAATAAATAAACCTTAAAACTTAATCAGAATAAATTTTTTGACTTCGAATTTGTGGTTCTAAAACCATCGTTCCGTTTAGGCCCTAAATTGAGTTGTTACAGCAACTTCTGCAAATAAGCCCTAATAGGCAAATTAAACATGCAATCTATAAAATTTCTTATCAATACTCTAACACATGCATCTAATCACTCGGTAAATCATAAAAATTAATCGAAATAAACTTTTCTATCTCAGATTTATGGTTTCGCAACCACTATTCCATTTAGGCCCTATTTCGAGATGTTACATATTGTTGAAGAAATAGATGTTGAGGATGTAGCTACTGCAAAGAGTCTTGAAGAAGGAAATAATTACCATGAATGCGAAGATGATGTTTCCTTGGATGAGATGGATGTCTCGACTACACAATCACAACCGTCGACGCCAAACCAAGATAGTTCCACATTTTCAAAGAAGAAAAAAAAAGATTTATGGTGGAAGTGAACAAATCTATACTTCACTTATAGATGCTGCCACATTATTGGGGGAAAACATACGGACTGTTGGCCTTGAATTAAGTAGGAGCATTGCCTCCGAAATGATATTTCAAGGGAATTCATAAATGGTCATTCAAGAAAGTGCTCAAAAATTATATATGGCCTTATGTGAAGTAGAAGTATTAACTAAGGATGAACGTTATCATGCGTTGAGCAAAATTCCAAACCATCCAATGCAAATTCTCGTTTCTTTATTGTACCTTTTTTTGTGTGATTAGAATGGGTGAGAAGATTTCTTTCTGACTATTAAAAATCATGGTTGTGTTGGTGATGTTTTGGTAACTTTTTGTATATGTAATATTTGAATGGTATAATGCCACGAGAGAATACCACAGACTGTTGTAACCTTTTGATGTTGTAAAATTTAACATATAGATTATGGCATATAGGGAAATGACATCATATAACTTTTTGTTAATGTATGAACATTATATTTGGATGTAAAATATAATTCTCAAGTTATTTATTATGTCTAATCTTTTGCTTTTTAGCTTAGAAGATAATTAAATTATTTGTTTCACTAATGATATTTTAACATATTAAATATGCATTGCAGTTTAAAAATAATAAAGTAGGTTAAACATTATTTTTCTAATATTATATATTATGATGTTTATTATTTCATATTTTAATAATAATTATATTAAGAATGTTATTGAATTATATATTATTTTATTAAATTGTATTTAACAATAATTATGTTAAAATATGATTAAATTATTTATTATTATTTTTATTAAATTATATTTAATAATAATTTTATTAAAATTTAATAACAATAACAATAATTAACTACCTATATAAAATTCTACTAAGAGTATTTTAATAATATAAGTTTATATTCCATTTACCTAACCAAACTAACAGAAACAATTGGGGACTGTACAGGATCCATTGGGATAATACACCATCCTGCCAGATTTTTCAGATTAAGGCAATATAGCTTTGAGTTCTTTTTCTCCGCTTGACATGATCATCATTATAAACGACCCACTTTTTGTGTCTGGAAAAATTTGCATCAATAATGAACTGCCCTCCACTCTTTTAATATTTTAAGGTTTCAAATTAAGAATCACATGCTTCCATATTTATAGACTAATGTAATGTAATAATTATTAATATTTTTTTTAAATTCAAATTTCTTTTTTCATATCTAAAATTTTAGATTTATTAATATCACATTTTTCTAAATTTTACGGTAAATTATTTGTCAAATTTTTAGAATCTATATATAGAGTTTAGAGTTAATAAATATTTTATAAGATATAATATAATATTAAAAAGAATAAATAACAATTTTCTAAGACTATTTGTGTAATTATTAATATAGATAAACAAAACACACAGGAATCATTTCTTGGTTTATTGCATTGAAAAACAGCTTATTTAAATTACAAGTCAAAGATAGTATAATTTTTTATTAATTGGCAGTATTTAAAAACGGACATTGTTTTTTTTTTTTTTGAATAAGCTAAAAACGGACATTGTTGAAGATGTTAATAGGAATAAAAAAGGTTACACATTTTATTAATGATCGATTTCTTCTATTTATTGCCTGGAAATATAGCTAACCCAAATTACGTGTAAAATTTCTTTTATTTTTATTTTATAATTGACAGTAATTACAAATAGAATTTATGGATTTTTACTTTTTACTGCATAATATGGTTTTGGTTGAATTAATTTCACTGCATATTTATATAACTATTTAATATTATTATTGAATTAATTGTAAAGTAATATTATTTAATAAAAGTCTTAGATAAAATTTTCAAATAGTTTAACTATTTAAATAAAAAATTTCAAATATTTTAGAGAATATTTTATAATTTTTTAAAAATTTAATAATTATATCCTAAATTTACTAATATTTTAATCACTAGTTAAAAGAAAGAGTAAAGATAAAGTAAATGAGAAGTTATAAAGAGCGTCGTGGTTGACGGTCCCTCTTATGGTTCCATGGCTTTGGTTTCTATCATTTATTTGAATCTTTAATTAAACAACTCCTAACCTTCATAAAATTCTAATTACTTATTGCAAAAATAGGTATAACAACACTAAAATGGAGTTGACCTGAAATACAAAATTAACTAAAATGATAGGAATTTATCTAGATAATAATTCTCATTGACGGAGGATTCTTAGGTGAATCGCCTTAGCTTACACTGCAAGTAATTCTTGCTTCATGTGTCCAACAGAATTCATGCCCAAAGGGTCAAATTTGGCTGACATGTTTATTCAGACTTCTAACTAGTTACAAAGAATATTCTTATCAAACCAAGCATTTGTGTCGTATTGCACACTGCAGACTGAGGATTTTGTTCTGCACAAATTCCGACTCTATATTACCTTTCGAATTTCAATAGACAGAAAACCAAGTTATTAACCTGAAAGTTGTATATTATGCATAACAGACCTACAAAATATGAGAAAGAGCTCCCAAATAAATAATTCAGAGATTATGCATACATCTCTTTTCTCTTGTTACAACCTTTCTTTTCCAATCAATTATGAAGTTGGTTTGGTCCACCGGGGACAACACGATGTGAAACTGCGTGCACTGCTCTGATTTTATCGCTGGCAGGCTTCCCAAGGCTACGAATGGCTGATAAGCTTGTTAAGAATATAGGAGAATATTTGTCTCTCAATCTTTGATCAATGGTTGCTTGGTCCACATATCGGGAACTTGTGACTTCAACAAATCCTAGGATGATTAAAACAACGATAAACTGGGATATATAGCTTGAGGTTTTCATGCTAAGATTAAACAGTAGGGGAAACAATGTCTCTTTATTTTTTTTTTCCTTGGTTGTTTGTGTTATTTAGTTATTGGTAGGCTTGAAGTCTATATATAAAGGATTCAGCTGAGTCTGATGAGCAAAAGATTAACATCTCAATGACAAAAAAAAAAAAAATTAAGAATTTGATGACCTTGAATCTTCTGTACATCTTCAGATTTGTCAAAGGGTTGATGGATGATGTCGTTATCCATAAAGAGGCTTGTTCTAGCACGTTAATGATGAATCAACTCTTCCAAACAGTTGTGCATACGAAACTCAAACTTCACAATTTCCACATTTGATTTTTCGTTGTAAAATCTAGTCAAAGCATCGCTATTTGATGCCTGTGTTTAATAATGATATACAATGCCATGACTCCAAATCATACACTCTTTAAGCGGTTTAAATTCACTGTCCCATTAGTCATTGCAATAAAAAATATCACCGGTGACAATAAGGAAAAACCTTACTGAACAAAAAATTAAACCCTGTCCTATTAGTCATTGCAATAAAAAATATCACCGGAGACAATGAGGAAAAACCTTACTTAACAAAAAATTAAACATATTTATAGGAGTGAGTAGAATTTTGTCATGGTAAACTTAATTAATTAGTTCACTCGGAATTGATTAATTTGATTTTATTGATTTAGTCAATCATGATCTCGGTTAAGATGATTAAGGGCTAGTTTGGATGGGCGGTGTGTTTACCTCCGGTGAGGTTAAAAACAGCGGTGGCGGTGAGATTAGTTACTGTAGCGGTGAGGTTAGAAACAATAGTGGAGTGTGTGTTTGGATTCAAACGCAGCTGTAGCGATGAGGTGAGAATGAAAAATGACTATTAAGGACATCAGATTAGAATTGATATATAATAGAATGAAAAATCTGCAAGAACTATTGGTTCACGTTTATTGCTTAAAAATCTATCTACAATACAATTTCTTCATGTTTCTGTCAAATAAAATTAACAAATGCTAATTTTTTTATCTATTTTAGAATGATTTGACAAAAACTATAAATTAAAATACTCAAATAAATTTTCTTATAAAGTTGGAGGACTAAAAAGGTTATTATGTCGAAAAAGAATAATAATAAAACAGATAAACGTGTAATTCACAGGAAGGATGATGGAAGGCTATTTTGGTCTGTTATAATGTCAACTGCACTGAAAGCCTCTAACTGTTGCTATTTGCTCCAGCTGAAAATCAGCTGATCAGTGTGGTTGAAAAGCAACCTCACTGCACTGATACCCCCAACCAAACACAAATGCAGTGAGTTTGGCACCATCTTTTTCTTTCAAACGTGACTCACTGCCTCACTGCCTCAATCCAAAGGAGCACTAAGTCAATTGGTTATGACTTATTCAATTCCATAACCCGTATAACCAAATTAATATATTATTTTTATTTATTTATTTATTTTAAATATATTTTTATAATATATAAAAAAAATAAGTCACTTTGATTAATCTTGAAGGTTATACTGATGGAATGCTGAATTCAATCATAAACACAAACTCATTTCCCATACCTACACCAAATAAGGTTGTATTGTATACTTTCTATCATTTTCTGCGTGGAAGACAATATAGCAAAGTTCCAAAACAGAACGGCTGAGCCAGCAAGGCACCATGGAGGATAAAATTGATATAGACCAAAATTAAAGAAAGAAAACAAATTATGCTTATATTTAATTTTGTGCTTAAAGTCTAAATGATGTTACCACTACCAGCATGCAAGATACTTTGTTAATAAACAACATAGATATGACATCAGCGAAGAAATTTTGGTTCCTAATTTTCTTGTCAAATTCAGGATTTAAGTTGTCTTGAGCAATTGACTTTTTAAAGCCAGCCTGGTTAGCTATGATATTCTTGTAGTTTAGCTTATTTTATAAAGTCTAAATTGGAACAAAGGGGGATTCTTCTATCGTAGGATCTGTATTTTTGTTATACAAAACTGTTATTAGGATATATACCTCCTAAAAATCATTTCTTCCACTAATACAAGTTCTGATGTACGATCCTAATTAAATTTTAGGAAAATAATTAATCAAATCAATAATTTATAATTATTATTTATAATTTAATACCAAAATTTTTAATACAATATCCATATTTTTTAACACAACCTTAAAATTTTTAATCGTTACTCTTTGAAAAATTTTCTTTAGTTTATAGCCGTTGCAATTTTCAACTCTCAGTTCACTTGTGAATTGCATCATCTCTTTCAGAATTTTTATTATTATTTTCTTAGTTTTATCTAATTTATTTTATTAAGTTTTTTTTTAGTTTTATTTAATTTCGTGATTGCTATGCTTTCTTTTCAAATATTTTATATTGCTTTCTAATTCACAATGAACTAAATTGTTTATGTGATTGAAAGATTCATAGGTTAATAGTTTAGTAATTGAAATAGGGTTAAAAATTGATTTCGAAAAGATGGTTGTAGTTTAATTCTCTTGATTTGTGCATATGCATTAATTCTAGGTGATAACTAGGTTAATTGGAATTATTAGAGAAAGTAAATTGAGAGCCAACCATGTCCTCTACTTCAACGAACTAGTTAGAGGCTACCCAAGATTTGTTTTAGGGAAAACTACCAATTGATGACCGCATCGCACTTAGTGCGAGATTGGTAAACTGTTAAACTACTTAGAGGCAAAAGAGAAAGTGTGCTAGTGACACTTTTTCATTTAGCACTTGGCTTAAATCTGGACGCACATCCATGTTATTGATTATAGATAAAAGGTTAATACGATATATGTTATTAATTGCTATTAACTGAAAGTAATCCTTAACCACTACATTAGTGAATTAAGGTTGAATGGTAATCATAACATTTGCTTAGTTTGCATATTATAGTTTCATTTAGTTTATTATTTATCGATTTCTACTTTATTATTTTATTACATTAATTTAGTAATCATAACTTCTTATTCTACATTCTTTACAAAAGCAATTCATCTAACTACTACTGTAGGAAAACAAACTTTTAGTGGCGTTTTTTTTTTGCCTTTAGCGGCGTTTTTTTGACCAGGACTTTTAGTGGCGTTTTATAAAAAAGCGCCGCTAAAGACCAGGACTTTTAGCGGCGTTTTGTAAAAAAGCGCCGCTAAAGACCAGGGACTTTTAGCGGCGTTTTTTAAAAAAGCGCTGCTAATTTGCCCGGTTTTGCAATATGTATGTTGCACCTATATCCAACTCTCCTGAAGAAATTCAACCAAAAACAACAAATATACCATGAAATCCAACCAAAACCTGTAAATTTAAATAATAAAAAATTATACAAAAAATATATTATATAAATTGTAAATGAATATTCAAAATATTCTTATAATAATGTTAAAAGTTGCAAGAAAACAAATGTTTAAGATGGCAGATTTGAAATTGCTGGAACATAGTCATCATAGACTGAAGCTGTAGCTGGAGTTCATTGTATTTTCTGTTCTGCTCTGCCTCCCTCGCTGTTGCCTCCGCTCTAAGTTGAGAAATTTGCTCATCTGTGCTAGCTTGTATCTGAACTATCTGATCTTTTAGCCTCTGAACTTCAGCTTGACTTTGACTCCTGGAAGGCATGTATTGGTGCGAGGTGGATCCAAAATATTGGGTCGGGTTAACACCAGATCCTTGAAATCTAACTCGACCATACCTTTCAGGACCCAAAACTTCATTAATAATTCTGTTATCAATATCCTCAAAATTAACAGAACTATCAATCGAAGCAGTCGCTTCATACTCTGCCTTATTATCTTTTAGTTTCCCCTAATAAATTAGTCAAAGAGTTAGAAATGAAATATACAATAAGAAGGAATACAACATAACATTATTTAAATTAAACTAATAAAAACGACGAATTAAAACATTAGAATTAAATATTATAAATATTATAATGAATCAAATTTTATTAAGTAAATATACCATAATTTCTACAGCCTCAGATGTCATCGGAGTTCCATCCTTTTCCTGTGCGTAATGTCAAAAAGCTGAAGGCGTCCAACTTTTTGACCAGACGAGGCTTCCTACAATATAGTAGTAAAAATATTATTTAATAGTAAAAAGTCATTAATACTTGACAGAATTAATAAATCCATAGTACCGCGGCCTGAGCTACACAAGCAAAACTTCTCGACCCTGTCGTGTGCGTAAATTTTTGTTTTTGCCTGCTGCTTGTTCCAACTCGCTCACGGTCCTACATAATGAAATTATTATTACGTATATAGTAAATACTATAAACCGAAAATTTTATAAGAGTTTGCAAGTACATAATACCTCTCCTTTCTTCAAATTCCAAAATCGAACCGCATCTTCCCATTGGTACCTTAGCATTCCCGGTGGGACATTTTGCAATTTTTCTTCGAGGCTTATGGGTTTTTTAAAATATTATTTTTTCAAAATGCTATTATGGTCTCTCCATTTTTTACCCAATGCCTTCTTGATATAGGCATCAGAGACTTCTAAAGCAAACCTCTCCTAAAAAACACAAGTTTAGGATGTAAATATAAATGAAACTTAAACCAAAGTATTATAAATTACATTAACGTTTTGTTACCTTAATATTAGAGAGGGCTTGAGTTTTATTGCTATCAGGCATGTTATGCCATGATTCGTAGTTGATGGGCAACATATTGGCATTTCATGCTATAATGCCCAAATAGCCTGTTAAAAGTCGAGCTTCTTGTCCAATAGGCTGACCATGACTGTTTCTAGTTACTTTGACACGCTCGACAGAATTTAAGTTATATAAATCTGTTAGGAGCGTACGTCCTTGACCTCTACGCGTCCCACCATTTTTAGCTGAAAAATAATATATTATTACTATATTGAAATTTAAAAATAAATCAGTAATAAAATTTAATACAATTTGTAAAATAAACTTAACATTACTTTGAAATTCCACAGACTCGTCAAGTGTCTCCGGCACGCTTGAAGAGCCAACAACTGTCTGCTGTTTAGTACTTCTTCCGAATTTGTAGTATTCTGTACAATACTAAGATCTCTTAATCTTCTTCTAGGTATTTTTTCTGCAACACATAAAATAGTTAAAATTTTAGTAAGAAATAACAACAATTGTAAATATAAAATAGTTAAATTATATAACATGACCAATGTTAAAATTATAACATTACATATAAATAAAAAATCATAAAATCTTACTACATCATAAATCGTAAATATCTTCGTCCACATCCTGACGAACCCATTGAAATTGTGTACTAGTACTAGGGATATTTTCATTTAAGTTTTGTTCTGGAAAAGGCAAAGTTTCTGATCTTTCAACGATGTCATCTCTACTTCCATTCCCCATGTCAAACAAGTCTCTAGGGGTGTTTCGGAGTACAACGTACCAACCTCATCAATTGGATCTTTCGAGTAAAAAAATTTGTTTAACTTGAGAAGGAAATACATACGGCTCGTCTATCAAATGTTTTCCTGTGTGAATTAATCGAGAGAAATTCACCATTGTAAAACCAAACTGATCATTTTTAATTCCGCGAGCAGTATTAGCATCAGCCCAATCACATCGAAATAAGATAACTTTCCATTTTCCATAGTATTCCAACTCAATAATGTCGGTTAGAAGTCCGTAATACTCTACTTTTCCCTCGACAGGATTACTGTCCCTAGCACTAGCGGAACTTGTAATTAAAGAATTAACAACTACTCCACAATTTTGAGTTCTCCTCAATCTCTCGTGATATTTGGTATGAAATCTGAATCCATTCATGATGAAGCCACTATATCTTTTTACTACTCGATTCAGACCTTGGGAAAGCCATTTAACTTCGTCATTAACGACATTCCCACTCCAAACCTATTGAATCAAAAGTAAATTGAGTAATTGTAAATGTTATGAGAAAACATTATTATTTGTCAATAAAATGTTGAGTTGCATACCGTTTGGCTTAACCATTCATGAAAAGATTTTGCGAATAACCTGTGACAGCCCTAATGTGACCCTAGTCGGAAAGTGGTTTCGGGACCACAAGACCGAGTCGTAAAATAATTAATTGCTATATTCTATGCTTATTATGTGTGAACATGAGTATGTGGAAGTTTCATTCCCTAATTTTACCAATTGCATGAGAAATTGTTAATAGGGATCGATTTGAGACATGGTGAAAATATGATAGTCCAATTTAAAATGGTCTATTAGTGCATGTACCAAAAAGAGTGGACTTGCATGTCAAATAGACCATTTTTGAATGTGAATGGCCGGCCAACATACGCATGCATTATGGTGTTCCCTTGTCTTCATTTTTTTATATTTGGTGGGAATTATGTATAATAAATTTATATTAGTAAGTGGTGATAAAAACAAAGTTCCATCATCTTTTCTATCATCTTGCCGAAACCATAAGGAAAAGAAAAGAAAAATGGAAGCTAGGACATTCGGCCAAGTGAGTTTATAGATTAAGGTATGATATCATGTGGTTCTTTTGGCATTTTTTTTTTGTGAAGTTGAGTTGTTTTGATGCTCATAACATGACCCATGTGTTGATTTTTGAGTTGTGTTGCAAGAAACCTTTGGTTATGTTCTTATATGCCAAATTGATGATGTTTTGTAGTATGTGATTTGAAATGGTTATAGATGAATATGAACTAAGAAACATGTATTATTGAGTAAGTAGAAGATAGAATGGGGTTTAAATGGGAGGTTCATTTGATTTATTTTTTGTCCTTGTATGAAAAGTGGTTCTTTGTTAAGGCCGAATGAGTCATGCTAGATTAGTTGAAAAGAATGTTCATGTTATGAGGTAATTTGAATAATTGACCGAAACATGGAAGGAAGGGCAAGATTTATAAATTATGTTTGAGGGTGAAAGGAATAATGAAAGTTGTATTAAGTTTAATGTGCATACTTTAGTCTAAGTGTTGAGGAGTATTCGGCTAAGATAGTTGAAATGTGGGTGTTGCCGATTTTTAAATTTAGATTATGGGAGTGGCTATAATGGGCATTAAGATGTTGAACTTAAGAAATTAGAAGTAAATGAACTTGATAGTATTTAAGAGATAGAGGTGATAGATTAATGTTGCACATTCGGCTATGGTTAGGCATGTTGATGATCTTATCTTGATTTAGATAATTAGGCATAAAAGGGTGGTAAAGGGGATGAAATTGTCGAATGATTAGTTGGGTAACAAAAGAAGCATTCGGCCATCACTTGAGAGCTTGTGTGATGTTGGGTTTAAAATTAGCAAAGGTAACTTACCTAATGCATGTGCATGTGTGATTAGATTTTTGATGATATGGTAGTTGCATGAGGTTATTAGCCGAATATACTAACATACATATACATGTGAAATTGGATTGTAAATATTTAGCAAGGTGGTTAAACTAGTTAAATTATTGATTAAGCTCAAGGAGTTAAAGGAGGTGAATCGAGCAAAGGCAAAGAAAAGGTCATCGAGTAGCCGAGTTGGAACCGTCTTACCCAACACGAGGTAAGTCATTAAGCATATAGTTGGTATTAATTCAAATGGTCATAACGTTTATGTAATGATGCTGAATGGAATGAATAAATATATATATGCATGTACGTATGTGATGATGAAAGTGTTGAATGAAAAGAAAAGAGGTGAGATGTATTGAGTTGTTGATCTCGGCACTAAATGTGCGAGTATAAACATTTATGACCACGAGATTGGCGCTACGTGTGCGGGTTTAAATTGTGCAGCACTAAGTGTGCGAATTGACTATGTAGCACTAAGTGTGCGAGTTTGACTATGTAGCACTAAGTGTGCGAGTTGACTATGTAGCACTAAGTGTGCGAGTTTGATTATGTAGCACTAAGTGTGCGAGTTGATTATATAGCACTGAGTGTGCGGACTTAATATATATTCTTGAATCATTATGGACACTAAGTGTGCGACGCTATTGAGTCGATCACGGACAGCGGATCGGGTAAGTGTCTTGAGTTCATGGCTAATAGGTGCTATGTCTATACTTGGTGTTGAGCTTGGTAAGTTTGAACCTATGTGACAAATATACTTGAAGTCACGTACATGAAATTTATCGTAGAATGGGTGAAAGGCCGTTTAGTTGTATGTTTGTAACGAAAATAAAATGACTTATGAAAATGCCTCGAATATCCTATTGATGAGTATGTGGATTGTGAATGCATAAATTGGTATGAAATTAAACCGATAGGTCGGAGGAACTATGGTATGGTTCGGAATGGATGGAGTAATTAGCCTCGTTCCATTTTGTTTTCTCTTGTGATAATGTTATTGATGGATGGTAGTGCATAGCTTATGACTTACTGAGTTATAAACTCACTCGGTGTTTCCTTGTCACCTATTCTAGGTTTCTTGGACACATCTCTTTTTGCGTGGTCGGGCCGTCATCGAAGTCATCACACCGGATAGCAAGTTTTGGTACTTTCTTCTTAGTCGGCTTAGGAGAATATTTCGGCATGTATAGGCTATTATGTTGTGCTTGAACTTTAGTATGTAAACTTTAAGCCATGCGAAAATGGCATGAATGTTCGATTGAGTTGGATCAAGGAGTAGGCATGAAATGGACCTAGTTACTTTCGTAACAGATGCTGGCAGCAGCAGTGACATGAGATTGAAAAAGCACTAAAAAATAGTAGGAGTGGAATTAATTGATGAATAAATTATGTATTCGAAGCTCGATGAGTCTATTTTCATATAGAAGCAACGAAAAGATCATATGGACAGTATGTTAAGAGATATTCAGGTTCTCGTGAGACAGGGCCAGAACGGTTTCTGGATTCCCTGTTCCGACTTTGGAAATTCATTATAAATCAACCAGAGATAATTAGGAGTCATACCATATATTTATAGATTCCTCTCTGAGTCTAGTTTCTATAGAAACAAACGGCATCAGTGTTGAAACTCTGTGCAGGGAGATATCCAAGTCTTAATGCACAAAGGTCAATGTAGTCGATCCCTGTAACATGGGAGACTTTGACTAATAAACTGTACTAATTGGTCCGACCAAAAATTCTAGAAAAAAATGTGTAGATGGGCATATGAGTCTATTTTCAGGGAAAATTTACGGAACTGGATTTCGAGTTTCAGAACTCGAGATATGATTTTTTTACGACTAGTACGCAGACTGGCAGCTTGTCTGGAAAATTTTTTTTTAAGTGGGTTGAAGTCTGTTAACACCTCGTGTTCGACTCCGGCGACGGCCTCGGGTTCGGGGTGTTACATAACCTATTAATCTCGCGATGTTGTAATCTTCATGAGTGTGAACGAGATCTTAAGATTTGTTTGTACTCACTATGTTAAAAACATGTTTAATTCGTTAAAAAATAAACAAATCAAAAAAAGATGAATATTTATCATATTCTAGAACTTACTTGCGTAATTGTTCAAGTGCATCGTGGTGGAAAAGAACATATCTATGTGCTTGTATCCAATATTGGTCATCTAATTCTACAGTTTCAACTTTGCCAATTGGTTCTCCATAACTTTGAAAAAAATAAGTTTCGGCCAAGTTAGGATCATTGAGTCCGGCATTTCTACTTGGTCTATTCAATCTTGTTTCAACATTTTCTAAATATCTAGAACAGAATGTCATACACTCCTCTGCCAAGTAGCCTTCAGCAATTGATCCTTCTGGATAACGCTTGTTACGACAATAAGACTTCAATTTGCTTAGGAACCTAAACACCATATACAACATTATCAAAAATGGTAACTATAGGTATAAAGGTGAATGCCTTTGAAATAAATTAGCACCTTTCAATTGGATACATCCAACGATAGAAAACTGGCCCACCAATTATTGCTTCATGAGGGAGATGAATGACGAGGTGCACCATAATAGTGAAGAAGGAAGGTGGAAAGATTTTCTCCAAATTGCATAATGTCAAAGTGGCTCGATCTTGTACTTTTTCAAGTTCTTCAACATTCAGAACTTTGCCACAAATTTCTTTCATTATATTCGATAGTTCAATTATACAGGACGTTACCTTCTTTGACATACAGCACCGTAAAGCAACTGGAAGTAGATCTTGCATCAAGATGTGATAGTCATGTGATTTTAATGATATAGTCTTCAATCTTTAAGACTTACACATCGAGATATATTTGATGCATACGCATCCAGAACCTTTATATCCTTCAACACCGTGTAGAACATTTCTTTCTCTTCCTTTGACATTGCAAAAATTGTAGGCGGCAACCAATATTTTTCATTAAGAAGTACTTGGGATGACGATCACGCCTAATTTGTAACGCCCCGCACCCGAGACCGTTGCCGGAGTCCAACACGAGGTGTTAACGAACTTAATTCATTTATTTACACAGTTCATTTTAAAAATTTCCAGATAAGCTGGCTAACTGCATCACTGTCACCTTAAAAATCATATCTCGAGTTCCAAAACTCGAAAACTGATTCCGTAAATTTTCCCTGAAACTAGACTCACATATCCATCTACATATTTTTTTCTAGAATTTTTTGGTCAGGTCAATTAGTAAAGTTTATTAGTTAAATTCTCCACTATTTCAGGGTTCGACTACTCTGACCTTCATGCATTACGACTTAGATATCTCCCTGTACAGGGCTTCAATACATATGCCGTTTCTTTCTAATGAAACTAGACTCAAAAAGGAATCTGTAAATATAAAGCATGACTTCTAATTATTTCTGGTTAATTTATGGTAAATTTCCAAAGTCAGAACAGAGGATCCAGTAACCGTTCTGGACCTGTTTCACAAAAACTTAAACATCTCATAAAATACGGCTCATATGGTCGTTTCGCTTCTTCCATATGAAAATAGACTCATCAAGGTTCGATTACATAATTTATTCATTATTTAATTACATTTCTAATATTTTTAGTGAATTTTCAAACTCATATCATTGCTGCTGTCAGCATCTATTTTAAGGTAAATTTCACCTATTTCATAGTTTCCATGATTCAACTAGCCATTTGACATACATAGCACCAAATATGATCGTGATTAACCATTCCAATGGCTAATCATTGCCAAGCATTTCCACACCTCTCAATAACCATATATATATACAAAATGATTTTAATACTATGCTCAAAATATTTAAGCCATTTTCGCATGGCTATCCGAATATTTACACATTACCAAAGGTACTTGAATTACAACAAATGTTAGTCCTATACATGCCATTATCAACGTTTAACTAAAAGAGTACCAAAAGGGCTTAGATAGTGTGGACGACTTCGACTTCGACAATCCCGAGTCCAATAGCTGACGAACAAAAATCTATAAAATAGAGAATTAAAGAAACGGAATAAGCATTTAATGCTTAGTAAGTTTTGAGTAACGAAATTATTTACGACTAAAGTATAACGTTCATATGACTAAATGAATAATTTCATATATGCACATTCTCAAAATCATAATTTCTTCACGCTTCAACCAATATATTCATACACAGGGTATCAAATCTAACTAGAGGCCGGAAGCTCATTAATCAATTGAGCGAGTACTATTTGAAAGGAATCAACCTTTCCGATGCATATACGAAACATACCTTATCGTTTGTATTTTTGAGCGTATTAATTGAAATTATTACAGCAAGATCGCTCGCTTCCAAAACCAAGTATCTTCGGGATTTAGCCGGATATAGCAAGTCGCACAAATGCCTTCGGGTCTTAGCCCGGATATAGTCACTAGCATGAATGCCTTCGGGACTTAGCCCGGGTATAGCAACTACTCGCACAAATGCCTTCGGGACTTAGCCCGGATAAAGTAACTTGCACAAATGCCTTCGGGACTTAGCCCGGATATCATCCGAATAATCAAGCACATATACCAATAAATCATGACACATCCATATTTCATTATCATAACTAGAATTCAAACACAAGACGCTTATCAACCATTACCATTTTCGGCTCAATAGCCACATACAAAGAGCATGATTTTGATTTGCTTTATAACATGATCTCTATACACATTCGGCTACCCGTCATAGGTATAAACTAATCACCTCAATATACAATTCGAGTAGAATCATTATATCACCGTTTATTTGTTATGCTTATATGTCATGACTTAATCAAATCATAAACTAAGTTTCATTACTCGAAAACTTACCTCGGATGTTGTCAAACGATTTCAACGGCTATTCGATCACTTTTTCCTTTCCCTTATCCAACTTTGATCCTCTAAGCTCTTGAGCTAAATCAAACAATTTACTTCCCAATCAAACACAATCACACGGCATCCATATACATTTTAGAATCATTCTTAACATATTTACTACTCATTTACAAACAAAATACTCATATCACATTTATAAAACTACAAGCCGAATATACCTATGTGTGACCATCCCAATTTAATCGATTTCTTGTTTTATGCACTACCACATATTCACACATATATATATTATGCCATTTACTCATAAACCCCATTATGCCAATTATTCATTAACCAATAGTCACACACACTACTTATGTACAAAAATTTATCCACCCTAGCCTATAGTTCATTCGGCCATTCATCACTCAACCAAACAAAATTTCATAGCAAACTCCTATGACCAAGCACACATATATACTTACATCCCAATACTCATAACATTCAAAATCACATTTTAAGTAAATTATCTTAAACAATGTCGAATCCTTAAGTGATTAAACATCAAATTTTTACTCAATTCCCAAACATATAAACAACATTTATTCATGACATCAAGCATCTTCATTTCGGCTATTACACATATATACACTAGCAATCAAATACTAACATTTGCACTTCACCTTAATAGCTAGCTTAGCAAACCTTAATTTAACATATAATTGTTCATAACACAATTAAAGCATCCTCTCCATTCCATCAATTCAAAACACATAAATTGCCCAATAATATCCAAAATCATATTCGGCCTTAGTACTCAACTTGCTAGCCGATTTTTCTCCATCTAGCAACTAATGCACATATGTGCTCATTTGTTAGACTCTACTTCACCTAACTACCAATTTTTTCTTTTCATCCAAATAACATGAAGAACGACCATTTCTTGAACATTTTCTCTTAACCGATTACTCATGTTACCAACAAGATTCAAAATTTGGACATGGGCTAAGCAAGGAGCTTAATGACTAACTCAAAAAAAAATGCTAGAAATCCAAGAATCATCCTTGAACTTACCTTGATTTAGCTAACCACCATAGCTGAATTTTTCCAAGCTTGTTCTCTCCTAGTCACGGCAATGAGGAGCAAAGATGAAAACTTTGGTTTCTCCTCCCATTTACCACATGTTTTATTATTCTTAATTCCTTATTTTATTTTGTAAACTAATAATGTAATAGAAAATACATATTATCATCAATGACCCATACCATGGCCGGCCACTACTTATTATAAATGGAAATTTGACATGCAAACCCATCATTTTTATAACATGCATTAATAGGTCCTTATAGATTAACCTATCACCTTTTAAAAGTGTCACACATAAGTCTATTAATTAAATTCACATGCAATCGACTAAATCGAAGCTTAAAACTTTCACACATTCATATTCACATATTTTAGACAATAAATATCATATTCAATACTTCAGTGACTCGGTTTAGCGGTCCCGAAACCACTTTCCGACTAGGGTCAATTTAGGGCTGTCACAACTCTCCCCCACTTAAGAAATTTTCGTCCCGAAAATTTACGGTAAATAGGTTTGGGTATCGTTCTTTCATAGAGTTCTCGGTTTCCCAAGTAGCTTCTTCGATCCATGTTTGAGCCATAACACCTTTACTAACGGAACCCTCTTGTTTCGCACTCTTTCACTTCACGAGCTAGGATGCGAATTGGTTCTTCTTCATAACTCATATCGGCTTGAATTTCAACCTCGGAGGGATTTATTATGTGCGAAGGATCAGATCTGTAACGTCGAAGCATTGAGACATGAAAAACGTTGTGAATCTTCTCGAGGTCAGGGGGTAAAATCAATCTATATGCCACTGGGCCAACTCGTTCGGATATTTCATATGGCCCTATGAACCTCGGACTCAGTTTGCCCTTACGGCCAAATCTGAGTATCTTTTTCCAAGGTGAAACTTTAAGAAACACTTTGTCTCCCACCTGATACTCATATCTCTTCGTTTTAAATCCGCATACGACTTCTGACGATCTGATGCTGCCTTCAGACTTTCACGGATTATTTTTACTTTCTGCTCAGCATCTTTAATCAAATCAACTCCGAAAATTTTACTTTCACTGAGCTCAGTCCAAAACAATGGTGTACGGCATTTACGACTGTACAAAGCCTCGTAAGGCGCCATCTTAGTACTTGATTGAAAACTATTGTTGTAAGGAATTAATCAAAGGTAAATACCGCTCCCATGAACCACTAAACTCAAGGATGCAACATCTAACATATCCTCAAGTATCTGAATTATCCGCTCGGATTGACCATCAGTTTGTGGATGAAAAGCGGTGCTAAAATGCAACTTGGTACCCAAAGCTTCTTGCAATTTCTTCCAAAATCGCGAGGTGAACCTCGGATCTCTATCCGACACAATAGAAATAGGTACCCCGTGTAATCTTACAATCTGAGAAACATACAATTCAGCTAGTTTATCCAATAAAAATCCATACGTACGGGATAAAGTGAGCCGACTTAGTCAGTCTATCAACAACAACCCAAATCGCATCTTTCTTACTTGCTGACAATGGCAACCCAGATACAAAATCCATCGTGACTCGATCCCATTTCCATTCAGGTATCATGATCGGCTGAAGTAAACCTGTAGGTACTTGATGTTCCGCTTTCACTTGTTGACATATTAAACACCTCGAAACAAAATCGGAAATGTCTCGTTTCATACCATGCCACCAAAACTGACGTCTCAGATCGTTGTACATTTTCGTACTCCCCGGGTGAATTGACATTCGGCTACAATGAGCTTCGTTCAGAATCATCGAAATAAGTTCTAATTTCTTGGAACACACAAACGACTTCTGAACCTCAAACAATCGTCATCATCAATTTGGAACTCTGATTCCATATTCGAAACACATTCAGCCCGTTTTGCAACCAATTCATCATCGACTTTCTGAGCTTCACGAATTTGGTGAATCAACAATGGTTTGGCCTTTAATTCTGCTACTAACACATTGTCGGATAGAATAGACAGGTGTACATTCATCGCTCGTAAAGCAAACAGTGATTTACGACTTAAAGAATCCGCAACCACATTAGCCTTTCCCGGGTGATAGTCAATGAGAAGCTCATAATCTTTTAACAACTCGAGCCAACGTCTTTGTCGCAGATTCAAGTCTCTTTGAGTCATCAACTATTTGAGACTTTTGTGATCCGAATATACATGACACTTCTCACCAAATAAGTAATGTCACCATATTTTCAAAGTGAATACGATGGCAGCTAGTTCGAGATCATGGGTTGGATAATTTTTCTCATGTGGCTTCAATTGTCTCGACGCATAAGCTACAACTCGACCTTCTTGCATCAATACACAACCCAACCCAAGTAAGGATGCTCACTGTAAATGACAAACTATTTGCCTGATTCAGGCTGCACTAGCACTGGAGCTTCAGTCAAGTAAGTTTTTAGTTGATCGAAATTTTCTGACATTTTTCTGACCATTCGAACTTAACATCTTTTGAAGTAGCTTCGTCATTGGTGTGGCCATCATGAGAAACCCTTTACAAACCGTCTGTAGTAACAGGCAAGTCCCAAAAAGCTCCGAACCTCAGTAATATTTCTCGGGGGCTTCCAGTTAAGTATGGCTGAAATTTTGCTCGGATCAACTCGAATACCCATGCAGATACCACATGTCCCAAAAAGTAACTTCTCTCAACCAGAACTCACATTTACTGAACTTAGCATATAACTGCTTATCCCGTAAAACCTGCAACACTAACCCCAGGTGTTCAGCATGATCAGTTTCATTTCTCGAATAGACCAAAATATCATCAATAAACACAACTACAAATCGATCCAAAAACGGTCTGAAGATCCGATTCATCAAATCCATAAATACCGCTGGGGCATTAGTGAGCCCAAACGGCATCACTAAGAAGTCGTAGTGATCGTATCTCGTTCTGAAAGCAGTTTTGGGTATATTCGAATCCCGAATTCGTAACTGATAATAACCCGATCTCAAATCTATCTTTGAAAACACTGAGGCTCCCTTTAGTTGATCAAACAAATCATCAATACGCGGTAACGATATTTATTCTTTATTGTCACTTTATTCAGCTGACGATAGTCGATGCACAACCTCATGGTTCCGTCCTTCTTTTTCACAAACAATACTGGTGCACCTCAAGGTGAAAAACTCGGTCGAGCAAAACCTCTATCCGTCAACTCTTGCAACTGAGTTTTCATTCTTTTAATTCCGTTGGTGCCATACGATACGGAGCTATCGAAATCGGTGTAGTCCCAGGTACAAGTTGATGCCAAACTCTACCTCCCGAACAGGTGGTAACCCCGGTAATTCTTCGGGAAAAACATCCGGATATTCACAAACCACTGGTATCGATTCAAGTTTCTTTCCTGATTTTTCATTATCAAGCACGTATGCAAGATACGCTTCACACCCCTTTCTCACATATTTTTGAGCTAACGTCGAGGATATTATTATTGGCAATCCATTCAAGACAGTAGACTCAACTCGAATTATCTCATTATTTGCACACCTCAAATCAATAGTCTTGCTTTTGCAATTCACAACCGCATCATGCATGGTCAACCAATCCAAACCGAGAATAACATCAAATTCATCAAATGGTAAAAGCATCAAGTCCGCCGGAAAACGGGAACCTCGAATTACTAGGGGACATTTCTTACACACCTTATCAACAAGCACACAATGACCCAAGGGATTCGACACTCTAATAACGAACTCAGTAGACTCAACAGGTAAAGTCTTACTGGATGCTAAAGTCTCACATATATAAGAATGAGTAGAACCAGGGTCAATCAATGCAATCACATTAGTATCAAAGAGAGTGAATGTACCGGTTATAACATCAGGCGAAGAAGCATCCTCGCGTGCACGTATAGCATAAGCTCTGGCAGGAGCACGAGCCTCAGATCTGGTGGTAACATCTCTAGATCCTCTCTGACCGCCACTAGCATTCCCCGCATTTTTAGATGGTCGACCTCAAGCAGTAGTAGCACCCGGTTTCCCACTCTGATTTACATTCTGTTCAGACAATCTCGGGCAATCTTTAATAAAGTGGTCAACTGATCCGCACTTGTAACAGGAGCGGTCATGGAATCTACAACTCCCCGAATGCCATTTACCACAATACTGGCACTCTGTTCTGCCTCGACGATCATTTCCAACACTGGCGACCGAAGTAACTCGTGTACTCACAGGGGGTCGATCACGGTCTCGTCTAGAAAACCCGACGTGTCTCTAGATCGGCCTAAATCATCTCTAAATTTCTTCGATGACTGTTGAAAGGGCTTTCCCGAAGATCTCTTACGAAACTCCTTTGCTCCCATATCAGCTTTTCTTTTCTCCTTACTGAGCTCTTCGGCTTTGCAAGCTCGCTCGACAAGTACCACAAATTCTCTGATTTCTAAAATGCCAACATACAGCTTTATATCATCGTTCAGTCCATCTTCGAAATGTTTACACATCACAGCTTCTGAAGAAATGCATTCTCGCGCGTACCGGCTAAGCCTTACAAACTTTCATTCATAATCAGTAACCGACATAGAACCTTGTTTAAGTTCAAGAAATTCTTTTCGTTTTTGATCAATGAATCTCTGGCTGATATACTTTTTTCGAAACTCGGTTTGGAAAAACTCCCAAGTTACTTGCTCTCTGGGCACAACAGAAATCAACGTATTCCACCAATAGTAGGCAGAATCACGTAGCAAGGAGATCGTACACTTTAGGCATTCATCGGGTGTGCAAGATAGTTCATCAAGTACCCGAATAGTGTTGTCCAACCAAAATTCAGCTTGCTCGGCATCGTCGCTGTCTGTAGCTTTAAATTCAGTAGCCCCGTGTTTTCGGATTCTATCAACTGGGGGCTTATTTAACCTTATCTGGTCAATTACCGGAGGTATCGTAGGTGCAGGGTTGTATTAGTCGAAATGGGGGTTGTGGAATAGCCGTATTAGTTCGAATGTATTGGTTGAACCAATCATTCATTACGCTATAAAAAGCTTGTCTAGCTTCGTCATTCTGATTACTAGCAATAGGTTGAGAGTCCACCGGCGCTGTCCCTTGTACGGGAGCAGGCGCTACACTCTCAAGATCATCAACTACCGCTCGGTTGGGATCGGGATCCATTACTATAAACAAACACATTTTTAACTGTCAGAAATCACCACACTATCAAATAGACACACAATGGCATGTATAGCTAGACCCGAACGTATTACGGTAGTCCTAGAATCGACTAAACCGTAGCTCAGATACCAATAAAATTGTAACGCCACGAACCCGAGACCGTTGCCGGAGTCGAACACGAGGTGTTAACGAACTTAATTCATTTATTTACACAGTTCATTTTAAAATTTCCAGACAAGCTGGCTAACTGCATCACTGTCACCTTAAAAATCATAGCTCGAGTTCCAAAAATCAAAAACTGATTCCGTAAATTTTTCCTGAAACTAGACTCATATATTCATCTAGATATTTTTTTCTAGAATTTTTTGTCAGGCAAATTAGTACAGTTTATTAGTTAAAGTCTCCCCTGTTTCAGGGTTCGACTACTCTGACCTTCATGCATTCCAACTTAGATATCTCCCTGTACAGGGATTCAATACACATGCCGTTTGTTTCTAATGAAACTAGACTCAAAAAGGAATCTGTACATATAAATCATGACTTCTAATTATTTCTGGTTAATTTATGGAAAATTTCCAAAGTCAGAACAGGGGATCCAGTAATCGTTCTGGCCCTGTTTCACAAAAACTTAAACATCTCATAAAATACGGCTCATATGGTCATTTCGCTTCTTCCATATGAAAATAGACTCATCAAGGTTATATTAAATAATTTATTCATTATTTAATTACATTCCTACTATTTTTAGTGAATTTTCAAACTCACATCACTGCTGCTGTCAGCATCTATTTTAAGGTAAATTTCACCTACTTCATAGTTTCCATGATTCAACTAGCCATTTGACATACATAGCACCAAATATGATCGTGATTAACCATTCCAATGGCTAATGATTGCCAAGCATTTCCACACCTCTCAATAACCATATATATACAAAATGATTTTAATACTATGCTCAAAATATTTAAGCCATTTTCGCATGGCTATCCGAATATATACACATTACCAAAGGTACTTGATTAACAACAAAGGTTAGTCCTATACATGCCATTATCAACGTTTAACTACAAGAGTACCAAAAGGGCTTAGATAGTGTGGACAACTTCAACTTCGACAAACCCGAGTCCGATAGCTGACGAACAAAAATCTATAAAACAGAGAATTAAAGAAACAGAATAATCATTTAATGCTTAGTAAGTTTTGAGTAACGAAATTATTTACGACTAAAGTATAGCGTTCATATGACTAAATGAATAATTTCATATATGCACATTCTCAAAATCATTATTTCTTCATGCTTCAACCAATATATGCATACACAGGGTATCAAACCTAACTAGAGGTCGGAAGCTCGTTAATCAATTGAGCGAGTACTATTTGAAAGGAATCAACCTTTCCGATGCATATACGAAACATACCTTATCGTTTGTATTTTATGAGCGTATTAATTGAAATTATTACAGCAAGATCGCTCGCTTCCAAACCCAAGTATCTTCGGGATTTAGCCGGATATAGCAACTCGCACAAATGCCTTCGGGTCTTAGCCCGGATATAGTCACTAGCATGAATACCTTCGAGACTTAGCCCGGATATAGTCACTAGCACAAATGCCTTCGGGACTTAGCCCGGGTATAGCAACTACTCGCACAAATGCCTTCGGGACTTAGCCCGGATATAGTAACTTGCACAAATGCCTTCGGGACTTAGCCCGGATATCATCCGAATAATCAAGCACATATACCAATAAATCATGACACATCCATATTTCATTATCATAACTAGAATTCAAACACAAGACGCTTATCAACCATTACCATTTTCGGCTCAATAGCCACATACAAAGAGCATGATTTTGATTTGCTTTATAACATGATCTCTATACACATTCGGCTACCCGTCATAGGTATAAACTAATCACCTCAATATACAATTCAAGTAGAATCATTATATCACCGTTTATTTGTTATGCTTATATGTCATGACTTAATCAAATCATAAACTAAGTTTCATTACTCGAAAACTTACCTCGGATGTTGTCAAACGATTTCAACGGCTATTCGATCACTTTTTCCTTTCCCTTATCCAACTTTGATCCTCTAAGCTCTTGAGCTAAATCAAACAATTTACTTCCCAATCAAACACAATCACACGGCATCCATATACATTTTAGAACCATTCTTAAAATATTTACTACTCATTTACAAACAAAATACTCATATCACATTTATAAAACTACAAGCCGAATATACCTATGTGTGACCATCCCAATTTAATCGATTTCTTGTTTTATGCACTACCACATATTCACACACATATATATATTATGCCATTTACTCATACACCCCATTAAGCCCAATATTCATTAACCAATAGTCACACACACTACTTATGTACAAAAATTTATCCACCCTAGCCTATAGTTCATTCGGCCATTCATCACTCAACCAAACAAAATTTCATAACAAACTCCTATGACCAAGCACACACATATACTTACATCCCAATACTCATAACATTCAAAATCACATTTTAAGTAAATTATCTTAAACAATGCCGAATCCTTAAGTGATTAAACTTCAAATTTTTACTCAATTCCCAAACATATAAACAACATTTATTCATGACATCAAGCATCTTCATTTCGGCTATTACACATATATACACTAGCAATCAAATACTAACATTTGCACTTCACCTTAATAGCTAGCTTAGCAAACCTTAATTTAACATATAATTGTTCATAACACAATTAAAGCATCCTCTCCATTCCATCAATTCAAAACACATACATTGCCCAATAATATCCAAAATCATATTCGGCCTTAGTACTCAACTTGCTAGCCGATTTTTCTCCATCTAGCAACTAATGCACATATGTGCTCATTTGTTAGACTCTACTTCACCTAACTACCAATTTTTTTCTTTTCATCCAAATAACATGAACAACAACCATTTCTTAAACATTTTCTCTTAACCGATTACTCATGTTACCAACAAGATTCAAAATTTGGGCATGGGCTAAGCAAGGAGCTTAATGACTAACTCAAAAAAAATGCTAGAAATCCAAGAATCATCCTTGAACTTACCTTGATTTAGCTAACCACCATAGCTGAATTTTTCCAAGCTTGTTCTCTCCTAGTCACGGCAATGAGGAGCAAAGATGAAAACTTTGGTTTCTCCTCCCATTTACCACATGTTTTATTATTCTTAATTCCTTATTTTATTTTGTAAACTAATAATGCTAATAGAAAATACATATTATCATCAATGACCCATACCATGGCCGGCCACTACTTATTATAAATGGAAATTTGACATGCAAACCCATCATTTTTATAACATGCATTAATAGGTCCTTATAGATTAACCTATCACCTTTTAAAAGTGTCACACATAAGTCCTATTAATTAAATTCAAATGCAATCGACTAAATCGAAGCTTAAAACTTTCACACATTCATATTCACATATTTTAGACAATAAATATCATATTCAAATACTTCGGTGACTCGGTTTAGCGGTCCCGAAACCACTTTCCGACTAGGGTCAATTTAGGGCTGTCACAATAGACCTAAGTGCAATTATACTATTTTTATTTTGATGGAAAAGACTTAATGGAAATTTTACCATTACTTAAGAAAATCAATGGTTTCATTATAGCTTTTAAATGATATTTTAATTAAATAATGATTATTTAATATTTTATTTAAAATATTAGTATTTTATTAAGTATTATAATATAAATAAAAGATAAAATAAAGATGTTCATCTTTCTTTTCTTTACTTTCTTATTCATGAAAGTTGGGGAAGAAAAAAAAAGTCTTTCATCGTTTTCCTTCAAATTCAAGCATAAGGCATGGTTTTTCTTAAATTTTTCATAGATTTTGAATCTTTAAAGCTTGTTTTACATATATATATATACCAATATTTTTTTTATTTTATCAAGTATACTGAAAGTTTCTACTAAAGGACATTGATGGAAGTTTAAAAAACTTAAGTGAAATAGGTACAATTTTGGATAGGAAATGATTAGAAGATGAATTGTAACACCCCAAAATCTCTTATATTTATTTCCAGATGTTTGTGACACAAATATATGTCTTCTTCAGTGGTTAAGTGTTCTAGGAAGTGTTTGAGAGGTCCCAAGTTCAAGCTTTAGCTTAAGCAAAATTTTTTGTTTTTAACTGAATAAACCCATATCTCTAGCCAGTAGGCTTATAAATAAATATTGGAAAAATATGTTAGAATGGGCCTGCTGGTCTAGTGGTTAAGTGGAGTGTTAATGTGTTGCAAGGGGTCTTGAGTTCGAATCCATGTACGTGCAAAAGGGATTTTTTGTACATGTGCCGTGAAGGAGTTTGAAATGTGGTAAAATTTTGAGTATTTGAGGAGTGTGGGGATGTTGTGGCCGATTTTTAGAGAATAATGAGGGTGATTTCGGTTGTTAAGGGATTTGGATAGTGGAGTGGTTGGAGAATTTTGAGGAGACATTTAAGGGGAGTGTTTATAGGTTATGCTGAATTAGAGTTCTTTTCTCAAAAATTTCTGCTAGGCATTTGTCTTCTCTCAAACTTTCTTTTCTTCTGTCGACTGCTCTATGTTCCTTAATGCCAAATTTTTGTTAGGTGTTTTCTGCTGCATCTTTTATTTCGTTCAACATTGTTGCCGATTTGCTACTTCCTGTCCCTACTGATTCGTTTTCTTTTGTTAATTTACTCACCTCAATCTCTCATTTCCCCAAAAACCTTTGCTGAATTCTTTTTCTTTCTCCACTTTAACTTTTCGATTTCTCTCTCAAAAGGTTCTTCTCTATTCCCTTGTTTGAATTCTTGACTCCCCCTTATTCTCCCTTTTCCGTCTACTTCTCCTTCATGAGTTACTCCTGTTCAACGTGGGCTGCTTTCGGTTGCTAAGTCTTTTGGTAAGAAGGGGGATTTATGCCCCAATTGATTTGGGGAAGTTTCATTTGTTAAATTGTGTTAAGTTCCTAACCCTCCGTTGTGTCGAATTTTGATTTGACAACATCAAATCGCATCGGACTTGGTTTACCTGCGGAATCGTAGGCTATATCTTTTTGGAGCAATGGGGGTAAGTCACATAAATGAAGTTCGATTGTTGTTGTTTAAATGGTATTAGTTCTAAGCGTGGCTAATGTTGGACATGGAATTGCTATTTGTTTTAGGTGTGATTTATTTCAGGAGCGTTGCGTACCAAAAATCGTATCAGGTGTGTAAACACGACTCTAAAATTGGGAATCGATGAGAAGCCAAAAAATGTGATTTTTGATGCCACACAAGCGTGCGGCCACTCGTGTGGTAGGCTGTGTGACCAAACACGGGCGTGTGATCAACGAGGTTGGCCATGTGCAATTCATGGGCCGGGATGAATTGGGAAGTGTGGGCCGTACGGGAGGGTGGGCCTACACGGGTGAACCACACGGGTGTGTGGAATATCTGAGCCAGGTCATGTGATCCACACGGCCAAGGCCATATTGGGCCATATGGGCGTGTGGGCCCACACGGGCTGACAACATGGTCGTGTTGGCCTATTTTCACTGTTTTGATGCCAAGGTTGCATGGGTCACTCGAGACGACTGTGAACCTACTGTAGGGTTGGAAAGCTTTACCTAGACCCCTAATTGTATGAAACGACTGATTAACTATTGTATGAATATATGTTATCGAGCATGATATTATTACACTGAACTAAAAATTGTATGTTGTATTTATGTTATTTATGTATGCTGCATTGCATGGGGATAGGTTTATATTGATCGGAGGAAATGTACTGAAAGGCTTTAAGCCTAACTTACTGGCAGCCCGATTGTATATTACTGTATAGTGCCATGTTCGGTACTACTTGGAGTGTAGGGATGGGTGGGTTTAAACTGATTGCAGACACTGCAATGGGCCAAGGCCCAAAAGCATGATTGCTTCTGTACTGAGATGGTCTAAAGCCCAAACTAATACTGTCACTGAAACTGAAAAAGGCTTAGGCCCAGACTGTGTTTACTTTTTGTCTGTTTGTTTTATATGGGATTGCACACTAAGTTTTCATAAACTCACCATTCTGATTTAACTGTACAGGTAATCCCTAGATATAGGCAGATCGGTGCAGTGGAGAACTCAGCGGTGGCCACATGAATTATCTCATTCGATTTAGCACTTAGTTATGAATTTAAATTTTATTTTGGGTACTTACTGTATCATGGCCTCTTTGGACATTTATTTTTAATTTGGGATTTTTATTGTTTTGATTTATAACTATTAGTAGTAGGGGCAATCGAGTTTTCAAAAAGAATCAACTGTTTTAACAAAATACACACAAATACGCAAGCTATTTTAAAAGCTTACACGTTAAGTGATGTTTTGAAAATTAATAAAGTTTTGAATGTGAATAACTTTTTGATAATGACTCACATTTGAAATTGAATGACACGCCTTAGTATCAACGTAAGATAATGATAAGAGATTAAATAGAAAAAGAGGGTTTCAACAACAATGTACTTTATGAAAAACACTTCAATATGACATCGCCAGATTCGGCCATAACGCCCAGGCCAGGTTTGAGGTGTTACATTTAGTGGTGTTAGAGCCAGGTTGCAAAACTTGGCTGTGGATTTGGGTTTTAAAGCACTAATTTTTGAATGATTTGAAATATTTTTACTGAATGTGTGGTACATCGAGTCTCCAGCGCTGATCTTGTAAGTTCTCTAAAGCCTTTATATGTTTTAAACTGAAACTGATTTGATACTGAAACTACTATAGATAGTACAAACTGAGACTACTATAGGTAGATTGCACTGAAAACACTCAAGTTAGCATATACTGATATTGTAGTAAAACCGATAGACACTGATAGACACTGCATTGTGCGAAAACAAACTTTACACTTCTGATACTGCCTCTCATAAGATATCTGTTAATAAATACTGAAACTGTAAACTGATGCATAAAACTGTGAATACAAATTAACGCGAATAGACAATAAGCACAAGAGGTACTCGCGGACGGGGTACAAGAGGCATGGTAGAGGTGCTCGAGCTAGGTTCTCGTCATTTGGCCACATACCTAATTTGGAAACTAATGAGACCCTGGCTTCACCTGTGACTGAGACTGGGTCTTACGATCGAGCGGCTGGGGACGATGCACTGTCCCAAGCCATATTAAGGATTCTAGAGAGAGTAGTTGGGCCCAATACTGGAGCTGGAGGCTGAGGGTCGGTTACAGAACGACTCCGGTCTAACGTAGCTGAGATTTTTAGGGGTATTACTGGGGTTTCCCCTAATGTGGCTGAATACAGGATCGATGCCACAGAGAGGATTATGGACGACCTGGACTGCACCCTTGAGCAAAAATTAAAGGGTGTTGTATCGCTACTGCTTGATGAGGCATATCAGTGGTGGCTCACTGTTAAGGAGGGCACTAAGCCCGATCGATTGACCTGGGAGTTCTTCAAAACCTCTTTCCAAGGAAAGTATGTGGGTACCAACTACGTGGATGCCCATAGGAAAAAGTCCTTGAATCTAACCCAGGGTGATAGATCAGTAGCCGAGTATGAGGCTGAATTTCTGCGACTGAGCTGCTATATGCTTGGTATGGTGGTGACTGAGTATGAGCGATGCGTTTGCTTCGAGGATGGCCTCAGGGATAATCTGAGGGTTTTGATAGCTCTACAGAGGGAGCGAAACTTTGCTACACTGGTTTGTAAGGTGAAAATCATCGAGAAAGTGAAGCGCACTGAGTGCCAGAACCGAGAGAGAGGAAAGAGCAAGAGGGATTCAGAGCCCTCGAGTTCCATTCTGATGTCTAAGAAAAAGGCTAAAGTTGATAGGCCGATCAGAGTTGGGGCTTCTATTGCTGCTACTGGACAACCGCCGTGTACTGACTATGGTAGACCCAATCAAGACAAGTGTTGGAAAAGAACTGGGGCTTCATTGAGGTGCGGTTCACTAAAGCACCGTATTAAAGAGTGTCCGCGGAGGTTCAATCAGATGCAAGCTCTCGGTACTGGTACTGCACCACCGCCGAGAGTAGTTCAGCAGCCATCGAGAGGCTGTGGTCAGGCTAGAGGTGGTAATGGGTTGGGCCATGGTTAGAGAGCACCGGGTAAAGGTGCTGGTCATACTGAGGCAGGGTAGCCAGCTCTAGTTTATGCTGCTCATCACCAAGAGGATGGAGATGCTCCTGACGTCATCACGGGTACGTTCCTTGTTTATAATGTACCTTATATTGCACTGATAAATATAGGATCCACTCAACCCTATATAGTTTGTACAATGACTGAAAACTTGGGTATCTTGGTTGAGAGCACGACGAGTGAGGTGACTGTGCTGAGTTCGCTGGGACAATCAATAAAGGTAAATAAGTTGTTTAGTGACCTTCCTTTAAAGGTCCAGGGGGCTATTTTTCTAGCTGATGTGATGGAACTACCTTTTAGGGAGTTCGATTTAATACTAGGAATGGACTGGTTGGTCAAGCACTGAGTGAGCTTAGATTATGCCATAAAAAGAGTTGTACTAAGAACTAAGGAGGATAGCAAAATGGTTGCAATTGGGGAATGTCGGAACTAATTATCGAATGTGATTTTTACTTTGAAGGCTGAAAAGTTAGTTCGTAAGGGATATGAGGTATATCTAGCCTACATCAGTGTTTCAGATACTGGGGATTCTTCGGTTAAGGATATCAGGACGATTAAGGAGTTTCCAGATGTTTTTCCTAAAAAGCTACTTGGCTTACCTCCGAATCGTGAAGTAGAGTTTGGATTGAGCTCATTCCTGGTACAGCTCCGGTATCCATCGCCTCTTATAGAATTGCACCGAAGGAGCTTGTAGAGCTTAAGGCCCAGATTCAAAAGCTACTAGATCGTGGGTTCATCCGCCCTAGTGTGTCCCCTTGTGGAGCACCGGTTCTGTTCGTGAAAAAGAAGGATAGATTCATGGGTATGTGTATTGACTACAGGTAACTGAGCAAGTTGACCATAAAGAATAAGTACCCTCTACCGAGGATAGATGATCTGTTTGATCAGTTCTGAGGTGCTTTTTTTTTCTCCAAGATTGACCTCCGATTAGGATATCATCTGTTAAGGGTTAAGGAGACTGATATGCACAAGAAAGCATTTAGGACTTCGACTGATGAATGCACTAGTAGCTTTCATGGATCTAATGAATCGAGTGTTCCAGCCCTATTTGGATTGATTCGTAGTGGTATTTATTGACAACTTACTGGTGTATTCAAAGACCGAGGATGAATATGATGAACACCTCAGAGTGGTTTTGCAGATTTTGCGAGAGAAACAACTGTATGCCAAGTTCATTAAATGTGAGTTCTGGTCACGTAAAGTAAGATTTCTGGGACATGTGGTTTCTGTTGAAGGGATTAGAGTCGATCCTCGAAAGATTGAGATGGTATTGGAATGGAAACAGCATAAGACTGTATCTGAGATCCGCAATTTTCTGGGACTGGCAGGGTATTATCGACATTTTATAGAGGGGTTTTCACTGATTGCTGCACCCTTGACTGAGCTGCTACGTAAGGGTGTACAATTTAACTGGAATGATATGCAGCAAAAGAGCTTTGAGAAGCTCAAAACTGTATTGACTGAGGCCCCTGTTTTAATACAGCTAGAGTTTAGAAAGGAGTTTACTGTTTACAGCGATGCATCAGATGTCGAATTAGGATGTGTGTTGATACAAGGGGGTAAGGTGGTAGCGTATGCGTCTTGTCAACTTAAGACTAATGAGGCGAATTATCCGACGCATTGGAGTTGGCCGCTGTGGTATTCGCACTGAAAATCTGAAGGCATTATCTATATGGTGAGAAGTGTATCATTTACACCTATCACAAGAGCCTCAAGTACCTCCTCACTCGGAAGGAGTTGAATCTTATGCAGCATAGGTGGATTGAGCTGCTTAAGGACTACGACTATACAATTGAATACCATTCTGGTAAGGCCAATATGATGGCCGATGTACTAAGCTGTAGGGCTATGATTGATTTGAGGGTGTTGTTTGCTCGCATCAGTTTATTTGATTATGGGTGTCTATTGAGTGAACTTCAAGTTAAATCGACATGGATAGAGCAGATTAAGGGCAAACAGATGGAGGTCGAGTCGTTGGGTCTTCGATTTCGACAGTTTGAGAGTGGGAATATTGAGGATTTTGGACTGAATAGCGAAGGGGTACTCTATTTTCGTGGGAGAATCTATGTACCAAAAGATACTGAATTGAGGCAGTCTATACTGAGAGAGGCTCATAGTAGCTCTTATACGATGCATCCTAGTGGAAATAAGATGTATCGTTACCTTTGTGAGTTATATTGGTGGCCAGGTCTTAAACGAGAGGTTACCGAAATTGTGGCAAAATGTCTGACATGCCAGCAGGTTAAGGCTGAGAATCAGTTACCTTAGGGTTTGCTGCTGCAAGTTAAGATTTCATTTTGGAAGTGGGAGAGTGTAACTATGGATTTCGTTAGTGGGTAACCCCTCACGCCCACTAAGAAGTATTCTATTTGGGTCATCATGGATTGATTGACCAAGTCCGCCCACTTCATACCTATTCGTACTGACTACTCTCTGCAGAGGCTGGCTAAACTATGTGTCTAAGATATTGAGACTACATAGGGTACCGGTTTCAATAACTTCTGATAGGGATCTTTGCTTCACGTCTCGGTTCTGGAAAAAGCTACATAAAGTTCTGGGTATAAGGTTGGACTTCAATACTATGTTCCATCCTCAGACCGATGGTCAATCTTAGAGGGTGATACTAGAGGACATGTTGAGGAGCTATGTGATTGACTTCCGAGGCAATTGGGAGGAGTATTTGCAGTTGGTAGAATTCATTTACAATAATAGCTATCAGTCTAGTATATAGATGGCAACTTGTGACACACTATATGGTCATAAGTGTTGCACTCCCTTGTGTTAGACTGAATTTGGCAAGTGTCGACTCTGGGTCCTGAACTGGTTTCTGATACCAAGGATAGAGTTAGACTAATTCGGGACCGAATAAAAATGGCATCAGACAGGTAGAAGTCCTATGCGGATCTAAAGCTTCGAGAGATTGAGAATTCTGTGGGGGACTTCATTGTTCTCAAGGTCTTGCCATGAAAGAAGGTACTAAGGTTTGGTTGTAAGGGCAAGTTGAGCCCTAGCTTTATTGGGCCTTACCGCATACTAAAACATGTGCGACCGGTTGCCTACCAGTTGGAGCTACCTCCAAAATTGGATCAGATTCATGATGTATTCCACGTCTCGATGCTAAGGCGCTGCCGCTCTAATCCTACGCATATCATTCCTACCGAGGAGATTGAGGTTAGGCCAGATCTGACTTTCGAGGAGGAACCAGTTCAGATATTAGATCATGATGTAAAGGTTCTGAGGAGGAAGTCTATTCCACTGGTTAAGGTTCTATGGCGTAATCATAGCACTAAGGAGGCCACGTGGGAGCCTGGGGATGTGATACGGCAGCAGTATCCCCATTTGTTCTGATCAGGTAAAATTTTGAGGCCGAAATTTTCTTTTAGGAGGGTAGAGTTTAACAGCCCAAAATCTCTTATATTTATTTTCAAATGTTTCTGACACAAATATATGTCTGCTTCAATGGTTAAGTGTTCTGGGAAGTGTCTGAGAGGTCCCAAGTTCAAGCCTTAAATTGGGCAATTTTTTTGTTGTTAATTGAATAAACCCCTATCTCTAGCTAGTAGGCTTATAAATAAATATTGGAAAAATATGTCAGAATGGGTCTGTTGGTTTAGTGGTTAAGTGGAGTGTTAATTTTATAAGGGGTCTTGAGTTCGAATCTCTGTACATGCAAGGTCAAATTGGTTAGTTTTGATTATTCTTATCCCAATTCCCAGAGGGTCTTGGGTAGTCCTAATTCCCAAAGGGTTGTGGACTACTCTGATAGTCATCGTTGCCAAACAACTCGGGGTGACGATTCATGTATCTGGTTGTGAGTCTAAACTTTAGTACAGGGTCTAAATTAAAAGAAAAGTAAAAACAAAAGTTGAATTTATTTGAATTTTCATATTATGCGAATTAAATTAATTCCTCGATTTTGAATTTGATTAAAAAAAATTTTTTTACTCGGTTTGTCAATATCGTAATGTTAAAGTTTATTAGTATTAGAATTTTCTTTTATTGTGATGTTATTAATGATATTTATGTTGGAAATAATAGATTTTTTGGAAGCTTTGAGGCATATTCTTAATTAGTAAATGTGGAGATTTGAATTATAAAATTATGATTTTATATTTTACTCCATAAGACCTTTACAACAGTATATCATATGCTCAAAATAGTTGGGTGATGAATGAGAAATTGATGCTCAAAGTAAGCCATTTGTGAATTATGTTGAGGAAAATGAAAACTTAGTCCTATATTGGTTAGATATCAAGTGTTGAATATATTTATATATGTGAACCAACTTGATAATTATTGAATGACTAATCTAATGCTCTCCCTCGCACATAGGGGGTGCAAATCCAAACTCGCCGGGGTTGGGGGTTCACTCGCACGACGTGGACAATGCGAAATGTTCGGACTAGTTAGGTCTTCTAGGCCTGCAGATATAATCTTAATTTTCCTCTCAATAGAGCTTATATTTTTGGAATTAAAAAGGAGTTAATGTCTTTAATTCAAATGTTAATTTAGGTTTAAATGACTCCTTAATTCACGGACACGTTTTTGGCTCCATTAGTCAAAGATTTCCAAAAGTTCTTCCTTTAAATTTATTTTAAAAACCAAAAAATCTGTAAGGAAAGATACACACTGAAACTTTTCAATATTTTGAGAAATCTTCTCCCTACATATTTTTCAAAATGTTTTCGCTGATAGACAAAAGCAAGGCTACTGTTCATTGATCGCTACAGTCTTGCTATTTTCGTGCTCATCTTGTTATTGTATCCTGAAAGACAATTGACCAAAATTTCTTTAGCACCATAGGAGAGACTGAATCTTTCTTAAGGAAAATATGAAAACAGGCCTCAACTACCCATCCATTTTTCTTGCCTACCTACTAGTATAATATTTCAATCCAATCATTATTTCTATTCTTTTTTTATTATATAAATATATATATTTTTATATTGTTTTTGTTCGATCTTGTGATTTAAATATATATTTTACATTATTGTTTACTTTACTAATGTGTGTACAACAATATTAAGATAGAGCTCTTTAAATCTTTCTAATCCGAGACAAACAGGATACCAACGACAAATTGAATTATGTTTCAAATAGAAATTCAATTGAAAAATCCTGTTTCAGGATTTATTACTGCCGTTTAACAAGATTTGTTTAATTTTTTGTTCAAACAAAAAATCAATTAAGCAATCTTGTTTTAGGATTTTATTTCTATCATTAACATGATTTGTTTGATTTTTGTTTCAAACAAAAAGTCAATTGAACAATTTTGTTTCAGGATTTTATTTCTGTCGTTTAACAGGATTTGTTTGATTTTTTTGTTTCAAACAGAAATCAATTGAATAATTCTGTTTTAGGATTCTTTTCCTGTCATTAAATAGAATTTATTCAATTTTCGTTGTTACCAGAAATTGGTTATTGATTTTGTTTCAGAATTTTAAATTCTATCGTTTAATAGAATCAAAGAGTAGTATAAACTGAAAATTAAATTTTCTAGACAAAGAGAAGCCTGTAGAATTCTCTAGACAAAAGTTCAAGACATGGCAACAGAAGATGTTGTTCTATTTGACCATGTTGAACTTGGCCAATTTTTTAAGGATGACCCTCCTACTATTAAAGAGAGTGAGGTAGATGATGTTACCGCCTTCACTGCTATTGAAGCTTGGGAGCATTCTGATTTCTTATGATGAAATTACAACCTGAATGGGTTTTCGGATGCATTGTACGAAGTATACAGTGTCAAGAAGACAGCTAAGTATTTAAGGACTTCATCGGACTATAAATACAAAATTGAAGATGATGAAACTAAAATGTTTTTAGTTGCTAAATTCTTGAATCTTGTAATGGTTGATTCTAAACTAGTTGTGAATCCAGTGCAGGAATTTCAACTAATCAATTATGGAATTCTTGTTGAAGGGATGGTCATAAGTGAATACTTCTAAGTGACAGCATTATTGAGAAGCTACCCCCTACTTGAAATGACTTCAAGAATTACCTAAAGCACAAAAGAAAGGAAATATCAATGGAAGATTTGATTGTTAGGCTTCGAATTGAAGAAGATAATAAAGGTTTTGGCAAAAGCTTCAACAAAGAAACAAATGTCAATGGTGCTAAGGCAAACATGGTAGAAGTAAAAAAGGACTTCAAGAAGGGAAAACAACCTCAGAATGAGTCTAAATTGGGGCCAAAAAGTGGTGTACCCAAGAAGAAAAAATTTCAAGGGAAATGCTTCAATTGCAACAAGATAGGGCATAAGTTATCTAACTGTAGGCTTCCAAAGAAAGTAAAAAATAATGAGGCCAATACTATGGAAGAAATTTCCAATGAAGTGTCTGATATGGATTTATGTGTTGTGATTTCTGAAGTCAACATGGTTGACTCAAATATAAGAGAATGGTGCCTTGATAATGGTGCCACACGTCACATCTACTATGACAAAGACTCTTTTTTCAAGTTGGTACCTTGTGACAAAGGGGAGAAGCTCTATATGGGCAATGCTACGACTTCCAAGATCAAGGGGAAGGGTACTGTGGTCTTGAAGATGACATCTGGCAAAGAATTCAAGCTTCGAACTATGTTGTATGTGTCTGACATATGCAAGAACCCTAGTTTGGGGACAATCCTTAGTGTGCATGGCTTTAGGATGGTGTTTGAATCCCAGAAGCTAGTTTTGTCTAAAGGGGAATATTTGGGAGAAGGGGATATGTAACTTAATGCAATCTTTGTAAAAGAAAAGACAATGAATAAGAACGTTGGTTCTTCTTTCGTTTATATACTTGAGTCATTTAATGTATGGCATGGTAGGCTCGGACATGTTAATCGTGATACTTTACGTAGATTAATTAATTTAGAGCACATTTATTTATTTCACATTAATTATAAACATAAATGTGAAACTTGTGTTGAGGAAAAATTAACAAGGTCTTCATTTCAAACTGTTGAAAGAATACAAAACCACTTGATCTAATACGTAGTGATGTTTGTAAATTAAAGTTTGTTCAAACCAAAGGAGGGAATAAATATTTATTACTTTCATTGATGATAGCACAAAATATTGTTATGTATATTTACTTAAAAGTAAAAATGAAGCTATAGAGAAATTTATTCTCTATAAACAGGAAGTTGGAACCCAACTTAATAAAAATATTAAGGTGGTGAGAAGTGATCATGGTGGTGAATATGCTGAACCATTTAGTGAATATTGTGCATAACATGGTATTATTCATGAAGTGACACCACCATACTCTCCTCAATCAAATGGAGTATCCGAGCAGAAAAATTGAACTCAAAATTGAACTCTAAAGGAAATGATGAACGCATTGCTAGAAAGCTCTGGATTATCGCAAAACATGTGGGGGGAATCTATTCCATCAGCTAATTACCTTTTAAATAAGGTCCCCCGCAAGAAAAGGGAAAATACACCATATGAGTTATGGAAAGGTAAAAAACCTTCCTACAACTACTTGAAAGTATGGGTTTGTCTTGCAAAGGTAATAACTCTATTACCAAAGCAAATGAAAATAGGTCCTAAAATGGTGGATTGTATTTTCATTGGCTATGCAGATAATAGCAATGCATATCGGTTTCTTGTGTATGAATCAAAGAATCCTGACATTCACAAGAATGCTATATTGGAATAAAAAAATGCTTCATTCTTTGAAAATACATTTCCTTGTAAAGCTAAGGAAGTTGATTCAAGTTTAATGAAACGAACTTCAGAGACTATAGATAAAAATAGTCAAGACATTCAACAAGAGGTTGAAACTGAGATAGAGTCAAGAAGAAGTAGACGAGCAAGGGTGGAAAAATCTTTTGTAACACCCCTAAAAGGTTACAGAGCATTACCCGAGTTTTCAAATCAAACAATCATAAATTTCAAACATTACAAAATCATATCAATAATCATATTAAACCTAACCCAAATCATACATATCATCCCCTATATGAGCCTTCGAGGCAATAAAAATATGTTAGAAACAAGTCAGGACTAAATAGGAAACTCAGAAAAGTTTTCAAAAAACAAGGAAAATTTTCAAAATTGTAGGGGTCACATGGTCGTGTGGCCAAGCCATGTGGGCATTCGAAATAGGGAAACACGGTCATGCCTCAGCCCGTGTCCGTGCCCGTGTAACTTACTGACTGTGTGTCAGGCCATGTACCCTTCGAAATAACCTCACACGCCCTTGTGCCAGGCTGTGTGCTAGACCGTGTACCAACCTGACTCGCAACCCTTTGAAAGCTAAAGGGACACACAGCCATGTCGCCTGGCTATGTGTCACACACGACTGAGACACACGTCCATGTCTCTGTCGTTGTAAACGAAAATCTATCATTTTGCAAGCCATTTTTCTCACCCATCTTGGCATGTTCCTACAACCAAAATTTCACATATATACAAGCCGTAACAAGGCACCAAAATCATGCATATTCTAGCTATTCAAACATGGTATAAGATCATACAACCAATATGCCCTTAGGCACCTCAAATGACAACATGAAAACATGTATAACCATATACCCACTTTGGCCAAAATAATCAACTAAGTGGTGTAAAACATGCCATTCAACTACTAGCATTAACTTTCATAAATGTCATTCACAACAAATTACCAATTCACCATATTTCCAAACACGCCAAACACTTATCAAGATTAAGCATCATAACTAATTATAACCAAGCTAATTCACATAACATACTTGAAGTATTCAATCATCATCATTTAACACCAAAAGATTTATACAACTTCTTCTTATATATGTTCCAAAAGGTTTACCTAATTAACCACAAAAGTTCAACTATCTTTACTAGCAACAAGCATCACAAATTACTTTCAATATTCACATCCTTACAAAATATTCAAGTACTATAGACCCTTTCCTAATACATGTCACTTAAAACAACTAGTAAGAACCAAAATGACTACCGAGATATTATGATAGTGCACGAGCTTCCATGTTGATCCAATCAAAGCAATGATTTTGAAGGTCCTAAAAGAATAAATCAAACTAATAAGCACCAACAAGCCCAGTAAGTTCGATATGAGTTTCCTTCAATTATTAACCAAAGACTATCCAATTAATGCAACTTTCAATACACCGGCACATAGCCTGAATAATCACCGGCACACAGCTTACTAGGCACAAACCCCAAATAATCACCGACACACAGCCTACTAGGCACATTGCCTGAATAATCACCGGCACACACCCTGTTAGGCACATAGCCCGAATAATCACTGGCACACAGCTTGCTAGGCACATAGCATGAATAATCATCGACACATAACCTGCTAGGCACATAGCCCAAATAATCACTGGCACACAGCCTGCTAGGCACATAGCCCGAATAATCACCAGATTTCTGTTACGATAAGCACAACTCAATAAAATCCATAATTCAACCAATAATGAAATAGTATGGAATATTCAATAAGAATAATAGAAACCATATAACGAACTTACCTGGATTGAATCATAGAAATTGTAGAAGTTTAGGGGCTATTCCGCTATTTTGCCTTTTCTTCGAATATTTACAGATTCTTGATCTATAATGTAAAATTCTTCAACTATTAGCATGTATTTCTGTAACACCCTGAATTTGGGCCTAGAAGTTTTGGGCCTTGAGCATGGGAGCTGTTGAAGGCAGCTTATAATATTTTGTTGTGCGTGTAAATTTCGTTAATGAAGGCTTGTTTTAGTGGTTAAGTGTGCTGAGAAGTGTTGGAGAAGTCCTGGGTTCAAACCTGGACTCTAGCAAAATTTTGGTTTAAGGTGAATCAAACCCTGGGTGTAGTAGGTAGGCCTTAAGAATATTGTTGGAGAAATTGTGACACAAAAAGCCTTGTGGCTTAGTGGCAAGTAGCGTATGGAGCATTTAAGGGGAGGCATGGGTTCGAATCCCATGGCAAGCAAAGAGCATTTATTTTGCTAACAGGGGGCAGCAAGAGTTGGTGTTGAATTTAAACTCTGATGATGGAGGGATCCCACATCGGGAAGCTAACATAAGAGTGGATGCGAAGCTGGCTTTAAATAGAGAGAACCATGAGGAGAGTAAAGGTACCCTTCTTGGCTGATCCCTTTCGCTTTATGGCGTGCTTGGTTGGGTTGGGCGCCGGCTAAGAGTGCTCGAAGCGTGGATTAACTCCAGTCTCCAATCAGGTGTGTATTTCTCACTACTCTAGCTGTAGGATGGCTACTTCGGGCCGCGATGGGCCGAAAGGGGCCATGTGGGCCCAATGGGCCTACGGGCCTAATTGGATAAGTTGTTTGATTGTGTAGTAAATATTGGACTAAGCTAGGTGAATCTCATATCTGTGGCTAGATTTGGGCTAAAAGGGCCACACGAGCGTGTGGGCCCATTTGGGCTGAGAAAGGGTAAGCCCATTCGTATTGTTATCCCTGTTTAGAATACTTTAGTTTATCAAATTACCAAAATACCCCTGGTTTGTAAAATTACTAGAATACCCTTGGTTTATAAAATCACCAAAATACCCCTGGTTTGTAAAATTATCAAAATACCCCTAGTTTGTAAAATTACCAAAATACCTCTAATTTGTGAAATTACTGAAATACCCTCAACTTGTAAAATTACCAAAGTACCCCTGATTTACAGAATTATCGTTTTACCCTCGATTTACAAAATTACTGAAATACCCTTGTAGGGTAGAAATACCGAAATACCCCTGTAGGGTAGAAATACCGAAATACCCCTGTAAGGTAGAATTACTAAAATACCCCTGTAGGGTAGAATTATCGAAATACCCTTATAGGGTAGAAATATCGAAATACCCCTGTAGGGTAGAATTACTGAAATACCCCTGTAGGGTAGAATTACCGAGATACCCTTATGGGGTAAAATTACCATTTTGCCCCTAGGGTGTTAAATGACTGTTTTGCCCTTGTGGGCAAGTGACTGACTTGGACTGTGTGGTTGACGGATTTGATTGTGAATATATGTTGGTGCTATGAATGACTTGACTGTGATTGTTTGATTCAAATTTGGACATGATATTCTGATTCTGTATGTTGTATACGATGACATGTATATCTGTTGCATGGGATATGGGTTATATTGATGGAGGGAGCGTTCTGGCAGCCTCGCTGCAATCTGGTGGCCTCGCCACATATATCTGTTCTGGTGACTTCGTCACAATATCTGGCAGCCTTGCTGCAATCTGGTGGCTTCGCCACATATATATATATTTGTTCTGATGGCCTAGCCACAATATCTGTATCAGGTGACTTCGTCACAATATCTGGCAGTCTCGCTGCAAATTTTGTGGTATGTAGTGGATGGGTGGGTCGAGTTGTCTCCCCATATGGTGTAAGGTTGGTACGGGGGTGTATACGGATGGATTGGGTTGGGTTTGCATTCACATTTTGATTTTGATTCTGTCACCTGATTCTGATTCTGATTCTGATTCTGATTCTGATTCTGATTCTGATTCTGATTCTGATTCTCATTTTGATTCTAATTCTGATAATGTTTCTTATTCTGTAATGGGCTAAGGCCCGTCAAGTACTGTCTGTTATAGTGGGCTAAGGCCCAACTGATACTAAAACTGTAACTAAGGCTGGGGCCAGACTTTTAATTCTTTTATATGACTGACTGTTCCTTTTTAGTAGGGGATTTCACACTGAGTTTTCGTAAACTCACCCCGTTTATTAACCTTTCAGGTAATTTCCAGCCTTAGACGGATCGGAGCTGCGAGGGGCTCGGAGGAAGCCACACATACTGTTATATTACAGTTTTGATTATTACTTTTAAATGTTTTTATGTGGGTTGTAGTAAAGTCATTGTAATTTTCTGGATTTCAAATTTGGAATTTTATTTATTGTTTTTATAATTGCTAGTATTAGAATACGGTTTTCCAATGCAACTACTGTTGTTCAAAACATCACGTATCCACAATTCTTTTTAGATCAAGCTTCCGCAACTACCAAGATTTTGACAAAGTTGTTAAGAATGTTATTCAGCTGAGGTTTCTAACAAGGTTTAAAAAGGGTATAAGTTTTTAATTATTAAGAAGGGTTTTTAATAGAAACATGGTTTTCGAAAAACACTTAAATGTGACATGCCAGATTCGAGCCAAACTTCTAGGCCGGGTTTGGGGTGTTAAAATTTCATTTCAAATCCATTTTTCAATTAATACCATTTATTTTTAAATTTACACAATTACCCCAAACTTTTACAATTTTTGCCATTTAGTCTCTTAACTTGAAATTCATCAAATTAACTAATTTTTTCAAATAAATAATTTATCCAAATATACTAGGCCCTCAAAAAGCCCCTAATAAACATCAAACTCACTATTAAACCCAAAATTTTTCTACATTTTCACAATTTAATCCTAAAATCAAAATCTAACAAAAATCACTTTACAAATTCATTAATTAGCATAATCAAAACTTAAAATACATGGTATTCGTTACAAGCATTCAATATTCATCAATGGAAACTTCTAAAATTATTAATAGAATAAAAAACGGAGGTAGGGGCTAGCTAGACCTAGTTGCAACGATATCAAAAATATAAAAATTACAAGAAAATTATTCAATTTCCTTACCATGCAAAGAAAAAATATGAACAAAGCTTCTTAGGTCATCAACGGTGAGGTTCGGCCAAGAAGAAGATAAAAATAAGAAAATAAAGCTTTTGTTTCAATTTGTTTTCTTTAATTTTGAAAATTTTACAAAATTGCCATTAAACCTATTTTCTTTAAATTTTTCTTTAATTAGTAACACCCATTACCGTCCACTAACCAAAATAGGGATTAATTTTCCTATTAGTCCTCTCATATTTACTACTTAAGCCATTCAATCACCTAAATGCTATAATTAGCATATTTTGTACTTTTTACAATTTAGTCCTTTCTCCTTAATTAACTATCTAAATGTTAAAATTTCTAAACCAAATTTTAGTACGACTCTAATGTCTTCATAAATATTTTTAAAATAATATTTACGAGTCAACATGATGAAAATTTGTGGTCCCGAACCACTATTTCATCACCATTGAAAATCGGGTTGTTACATCTTTTGGATCATATTTTCTAACCTTTCTACTAGAGACCGAACCTCAAACGTATCATGATGCTGTATGGGCACCTGAAAGCACCTCATGGAAAGATGTTATTAAAAGTGAAATTTACTCCATCATGCAAAATCATACGTGGGAATTAGTGGATTTTCCTTTGGGAATTAAACCATTAAATTCTAAGTGGATTTTCAAACGGAAAATGAAAGCAGATGGGACAATTGATAAGTACAAGGCCAAATCGATTATAAAAGGCTATAGATAAAAGGAAGACATTGACTAATTTGATACTTTTTCTCTAGTATCCAGAATAACTTCTATAAGAATGATACTTGTAATAGCCGCCTTGCAGAATCTAAAAGTACATCAAATGGATGTTAAAAGAACTTTTCTAAATGGAGATCTTGATGAAGAGATTTACATGGAACAACCTAAGGGTCATGTAGTTCTAGGACAAGAAAAGAAAGTTTGTAAATTGGTTAAGTCTTTGTATGGACTTAAGCAAGCACCAAAGCAATGACATGAAAAGTTTGATAATGTCATGATGACAAATGGCTTTAAGATTAATGAGTATGACAAATGTGTGTATGTCAAAACTACTAACATTGGATATATAATCCTATGCTTATATGTTGATGACATCCTCATTGTTGGAATTAACAATGAAATGTTAAAACGTACTAAAGACATGTTAAATTCAAAATTTGACATGAAAGATATGAGACTAGCTATAACACCTGAAACCCGGCCTAAAAGTTTAGATCGAATCCCGAATGTCACATTGATCACCAAAGTGATCTAGGTAAAATTTTAGTTAACCAGTTAGAAAACACCTAGTTTATTTAAGTTACATAAAACTTTTCAGTTATCAAAACCCATTATTCAACGCACAGTATTTTAATTCAATCTGTTTAACTCAAAACATTTCATACCACGGTGTTTAAAATAGAAATTACAATCCAGAACCGTTTACATAAAACTTAGGTTTAAATAAATGCTTTATTAACCAGTTACAGAAAAACGCAATGATTTTGAGACCTTCGACTTGCCGAGTCTAGCCGCAGAAAACGGAAGTGTACCTGAAAAGGAAACACTAAGAGGGGATGAGCTCCTCGGGCTTAGTGTGAGACCGAAACAAGACTAAAAACACATTTTTAGAATTCAAATCAATATTGCATCAGAATTACAGATAAGCATCGCATCAAAAAAAAACTTAGAACTAACGTCCCAACAGAACAAAAATCATACTCACATCAATTCACAAATAGACCGACAGAGTACAGTCAAACAGTCAAGTACCTAGAACATACAAATAGTCATGGATGAAATGCAGTCAAATAAAACCCATCCAGCCAACACACCTCTTCGTCCCCTGATCACACCCCATAAGAGTTGTTCAAGCTCATCTAGCCGAAACACACCACATAGGTCCTCGAGGGCCCATCCAACCCTACACATCACTTATGCGGACTAAGCCACTCAAATGTCAATACACAATAGAGCTGGCGTATGTGCTGTACACTGCAATGCAGTAATCCGCTGTACAGTCCTATTGCAGCTATAATGCCAGATCAGATAATAGTACACAGCAAAGCTGACGCACATGCAGTACAGTGTGATAAATCACTGCACGAGTAAAATTGCAGTAGAACTACAAAATCAAATCAGAATTAGACTCTCTTCTCTTCAAAAACCCGCCCAAAAATCCTTAACTTTATGCAAGGGTATGTAGGTGCATAAATTCAAAGAACAAAGACATTTACATAGCCAGTCAAACGAAATAGATATGCAACACACTCTATAGACTAGATTCAAAATCACACATCACACCCAATCATCACAGATATCGAGTCTAGAACACCCTCACTAAACTTAGCTAAGGGCCAGAGCATCCACACAACCATTTATTCAAATTAGAAATGCACACAAAGCCAATATAAGGGTCTTAAAACCACACACCCATGTACTCTGGCCGTGTGGGAGATTAAAAGCCCGTGTGAGGAGCAGAACACGTCCATATAATTGAGGCACACTCCCGTGTAAAGAGAGGCACATGTCGTGTGACTACGGCACACGCCCGTATAGACTAGGGACATGGCCGTGGGGACAGGCCGTGTAACCCTCTGTCTATTTACACTAAATTAGAGTACAGGGATGACACGACCATGTGAGGGTCTCACACGCCTGTGTGCCCACCAGTCACAGCCGTGTGTCCAAAACATACACCCGTGTGGGATCCCTAAATCCTCAAATTAGCCACACAGCCGTGTGGCCAAATCACTCAAGCCCTAATTCCCAATCACGCAAGCCCGTGTGGCCACCTGTGTGGTCACAAAACCACACCGAAAATTTTCTACCAATCATGCCTTTGTTGCTAGGATGTTCCCAAATCCTTAATTTCTCATAAAAATACCAAAATCACTCCTAATTCTAAGTTATTCCACGATAAGCGCCCCCTTTCTAAAGATCGATTACAAAAGCACAACATTTTTTTAAATTCTACAATACACAACCACACATCGATAACGAAAGTCTCAAAGGTTCGAACCCACACCTGTTTTGATGATCGCAAAATGTTCCAATGCCGACTCGATGACAAAGAAATACAAAGCTCTACCAACCACCACACCACCGATTCAAAAGGATAAAAACCAAAGAAAGAAAACAAAGCCAAGAAGAAGAGAAAAAGAACGTGATCAAAGAAAAAAGAAAAATAAATAAAATCAAAATAAATAATAAATAATTGTAAAAATTAACTAAAAACAAATCAAAATTCAAGTCACTCCAAAATGCGTACCCAAATACTCAAACTCCGAACCTTGAGGTACACTAACACTCATTCAACCACTAGACCAACAGACCCATTCTATCACTTACACGTAAGACCAAACACAAAAGCACACCTTTCTCTTAGACCCTAACCACTGACATCAAAACTTCTAACTCCCAAAATCCGTGGTGTTACACTAGCTACTGTGATTTTGGGCATCCAAATCAAGAGGTCTTCTGAAGGTCTCATATTGACTCAGCCACACTATGTGGACAAGATTCTTGGAAAATTTAGCAAAGATGATTCTGGTATAGCAAAAACTCCAATAGATATGAGCCAACATCTATCCAAAAACAAAGGTGAAAGTGTTGACCAAGTGGAATATGCAAAAGTCATAGACAGTCTTATGTATCTTATGAGCTGTACGAGATCAGATATTGTTTTCATTGTGAGCAGTTTAAGCAGATTTACAAGCAATCCAAGGGAAAACCACTAGAAAGCAATTGTGAGGATACTAAGATATCTCAAATATAATCGAGACTACGGACTGCATTATTCCAAAGATCCTATTGTTTTATAAGGATTCTCCAATGCCAATTGGATATCTTATATTTAATATACCAAAGGCACAAGTGGATATATTTTTACATTGGAAGAGAAGTTGTGTTATGGAAATCCTCAAGACAAACGATTATAACCATATCTACAATGGAATTTGAGTTTGTAACTCTAGACAAATCTAGAGAAGAGGTTGAATGGCTTCGAAACTTCTTGGAGGATATTTCTGACTGGCGAAAGCATGTGCCCACAATATGCATAGATTATGATAACCAAGCAACAATTGGTAGATCACAAAATGTAATGTATAATGTTAAGTCGAGACATATGCGTCGTTGACACAATATCATTAGACAACTGATCTCAAATGGAGTTATCTCTATTGATTTTGTAAAATCAATATATAACATCACGGATTCGCTAACTAAAGGCTTAAATTGAGATCAGGTTGATAAAACATCGAAAGGAATGAGACTAAAGCCCATGAAAATTAAAAGCGCTATATGAAGGAAAACTCAACCTAGTTAACTAAAGACCCAATGATCTAGGTTCAAAGGGACAACCTACTTCTATAGACCTTGTGAGGTCATCATAGGGGTTCTTTTCCCAAGTCTATTCCTATGGTATAAACAGTAATTAAAAGTGGGATAGGTTAAACAATGCTTTTAATGATCATTGTATGTTTCAGTGGGCCGAGCAATATAAGTCACCTATATGAGAGTGACGTGGAGCTGCTTCAAGGAGACTATTGGGGCATAGTTCTGTCAAACTCTTGTAGAACTAGGAGATGTTCACGGCCATATGAACATACCCATGATAACTAAAACCTTGATAGGAAGGTAGTTGTGTGAATTATATCATCATTTACACAAATGGCAAAACAGTTTAAGAACATTGCATCTACTGATTCGCTAGTAAAGTAAATATACTTTCACAAGGGTAGGTTCAAGGGTTGATGCATACCTATCCTATGCAACTATTGATCGTAGATTCTATCACCATATCGAGTCTATGTTTTTCGTTAAAACTGACAATTTTTATTCATGTGGGGGATTGTTGGAAAAAATAGATTTTTTGGAAGCTTTGAGGCATATTCTCAATTAGTAAAGGTGGAGATTTGAATCATAAAATAATGGTTTTATATTCTACTCCATGAGAATTTTACAACGGTATATCATATGCTCAAAATAGTTGACTGATGAATGAGAAATTGATGCTCAAAGTAAGCTACTTGTGAATTATGTTGAGGAAAATGAAAACTTAGTCCCACATTGGTTAGATATCAAGTGTCGAATATGTTTATATATGTAAACCAACTTGGTAGTTATTGAATGACTAAAATAATACTCTTCCTCACATGCAATGTAACGCCCACTTACCTGAGACCGTCGCCGGAGTCGAGCATGAGACATTATTCATGAGACATTATTAAACTTATTTTAGCATTTAAACAAGTTTAAACAATTCTCGTAGTAAACTGTCTATCTGCATCACAGTTGCTAAAAAAATCATATCTCAAGTTACGAAACTCGAAATCAAATTCTGTAAATTTTCCCTAAAACTAGACTCATATATCTACTTAATAATTTTTTTCTAAAATTTTTGGAAGGTCCAATTAGTACAGTTTATTAGTTAAATTCTCCCCTGTTTCAGGGTTCAGCTACTCTGACCCCTGTGAACTACGAATCAAATTTCTTCCTATACAGAGATCCAATGACCATTTCGTTTGTTTATATTAAAAATAGACTCAATAAGAAATCCATACATATAAATTGAGAGTCCTAATTATTTTTACACAATTTATGATGAATTTCTAAAGTCAGAACAGGGAATCCAGAAATCGCTCTGACCCTGTTTCAATAAAACATAAACATCTCATAAAATACAATGCTTTTACCTATTTTATTTCTTCCACATGAAAATAGATTCATTTATCTTCAATTTCATGTTTTATTCATCATCTAATTCTATCTCTACTATTTTTATTAATTTTTCAAACTCACGTCACTGCTTCTGTGTGATTCTGTTTTATAGCCACTTTCACCATTTTATGGATTTCCATAGATTAGTTAGCACATAAAGCATACGTGTTATCAAATATAATCTTTATTAGCCACTCCAATAGCTAATCATTCTCAAACATTTCCATGCCATCCATGAGCCATATCATAAGATTATATACACAAAATGATTATAATGCTATACATGCCATATTACCAAAATATACAAGTCATTATACCGAAATAGTTTGTTGATAGTGTGAGCGCGCCTCTGACCTTTCCCGATCTCCTAGCCAGCTTGATAAAACTACAAAGAATAAAGAGGAAGGAGTAAGCATAATTGCTTACTAAGTTCACATGTAAATAGCAAGTAACATAACCATGCAATAATGCGAAATCCACATTTGCATAATATCACCAAAGCATTCATATCATATTTCTCATTCATGATCCTACTATATTATTGTTATATTGAAGTCTCAACCCGAGGGTTAAGTACATACCTGTACAAATTTTCTCATTCACCACACTTACCAACATGTCACCTTCGTTTTAGGTACTCACCTTATCCACTTAAGATTTACCCGTTGAACAGATCGGAATATGATTCGAATACACGGATTTCATGCACATAAGTGCCATACCCACAGCTAGAAAAACTCAATAGCCTGCGGAAATTATGTAGCCAAGCTACCATGTAACCCGCCCATAAGTGAACTCGAACTCAACTCAACAAGCTCGGGCATTCGCATCCATAAGTGAACTCGGACTCAACTCAACGAGCTCAGAACTCAAATATCTTAGTGACATGTCACTTGTATTCTAATCTATTCCCAAGGTTCAAACGAGTTTTTTCCTCGATCACACATCTTTGTCGTCTTCCACGGAATATCGAAACCGATACTCGGTAGCAATTCATATTTAACAAGTAGCACACATAATTTGCATATTACTCAATAATAACCACAAAGCATAATATTTCATGATATTAATCATCATATCATATAAATAACATTAAATTACTTAAAATTACAATTATTTTACTACATTTACACCTGAACTTACCTCGGTACAAAATAAAGTAATTTTGCAATTTAGTCCACAATCTTTTCTTTTCCCCGATCAAGGTCAATTCCACATCTTTCTTGGTCTAAAATAACACATTTAGCTGATTTAATACTCACATTTATCAAAATAGTCCTTAACTCTAACTTTGGAAAAATTATGATTTTGCCCCTAAACTTTTGTATATTTACACTTTTGCCCCAAAGCTCAAAAATTAATTTTTTTTTCCCAAAATTATTATGTTTTATGGCATGCTGATCATTTTTCCCTTCTATGGAAACATCAAATTCTCACTCTAACATGTAGTTATAAACATTAGGTATTTTTACCGATTATGTCATTTTACTCGTTTTCACGTAAAATCGTTTAGCAAAAGTTGTTTAACACAATTTAAAGCTTCATATTCTACCATAAAACATCAAAATAAACACATTTCACCTATGGGTATTTTTCCAAATATAAACCCTAGGTCAAATTATTGCTAGAATAAGCTAAATCAAGTTACCGGGACTCAAAAACGTAAAGAACATTAAAAACGGGGCTTAGAATCACTTAATATGGAGCTTGGAAGCTTGAAACAAACCCTAGCTATGGACAACCCTTGAAATTTCGTCCTAATGAAGAAGATGGACATATTTTGCCATCTTTTTTCCTTTTTTTAATCTTTTAATTACCAAATGACTAAAATACCCTTCATTAAAAACTTTGGTTATTTCTACCTATGTATGTCCACTTTTGTCCATGAAAACCTAATGTTATAATTCCATTTAAGGACCTCTACTTCAATTATTCTCTTCAATTAAATCCTTTAACATCTAAAACTCATATTTATCAACTTTTGAAATTAAGTCCTAATAGGCAAATTAGACATGCAATTCATGAAATTTTCTATCGATATTCTAACACATGCATCTAATCACTCAATAAATTATAAAAATTAATCGGAATAAATTTTTCTACTTCAAATTTCCGTTTAGGCCCTAATTCGGGATATCACATGCAAGGGGTGGAAATCCACATCCGTCGGGGTTGGGGGTGCACCCGTACGATATGGGCAATGCGAAATATCCGGACCGATCTGGCCTTTTAGGCCTGCAGATATTTTACATAATCTTAATTTTCCTCAGCAAAGCTTATCTTTTTGGAATTAAAAGGAGATAATGCCTTTAATTCAAACATTTAATTTAGTTTTAAATGGCTCCTTAATTCACGAACACTTTTTTGGCTCCATTAGTCAAAGATTTCCAAAAGTAGTCCTTCCTTTGAATTTATTTTAAAAAACGAATAATCTACAGGGAAAGATACACACTGAAATTTTATAAAATTTTGAGAAATCTTCTCCGTGCATATTTTTCAAACTGTTTTCGGTGATAGACAAAGGCAAGGCTACTGTTCATTGTTTGTTGCGGTCTTGCTACTGCAGCGTTCATCTTGTTGTTGTGTCCTGTGAGACAGTCGACCAACGTTTCTCCAACACCATAGGAGCAGCCGAATCTGTTTTAAGGAAACTATGAAAGTAGACCTCAACTACTAGTCCATTCTACTAGTATAATATTTCAATCCAGTCTTTATTTTTTTTCTTATTATATAAATATATGTATATTTATATTGTTCTTGTTCTTGTTCTTGTTCTTGTTCTTGTTCAATCTTGTGATTTAAATATATTTTTTACATTAGTTTTTATTTTACTAACGTGTGTGCAACAATTTATAATCATGTTTTAATTTATTGCTATCAATTAATTTATATTCAATACTTATATAATGATTTATATTATATTAGCACCAGTATAGTTTGTCTATTTTTTCGTGTATAGGTGGTTAAGTTTGGTAGGTCGTTCCAGCAACATTCGAAGAGCAAAAGATCAATTCAAACAATGTTGGTGAAAAGTTTACTTTGTAGTTGATATAAGTGGCATGTACCTAGGCTTGTATATATATAATATTGTGTCGTAAACTGAATTTAAATATGTTTGTTATGTTTTCTTTGCTAGTACTTTAGAACTAATGTTTTGATGAAATACCAAAGCGTAGAAATCTAGTTTATTGGTATGTTTTGAGAAATAGAAGTGTTGAGAATTGATTTGGGAGATGATTTGAATGTGGATATATTGTGAAATCTAAATTTTTATAGGGAGTTTTTACGTAAACTAGGCAGATATGTTGCCGAAATTTTTATAAAATAAATTTACCTTTATGTTTCCATTTTGATAAAGTAAGATAGAAAAGTAAGCTGCTTCGGCAACGGAATGTGGCATTTTATATTCGAATCCTACAACTGAGTCGGGTATAAGGTGTCACATTCGAGGTTTAGTTTTAATTTTATCTTTTGTACTCTTCATTTTTTCCGTTTTAGTGAAATTATCTTTGCCCGTGATTTTTTTATCCTCTTCGAAGGGATTTTTTCACGTAAAATATTTGTGTTCAATTTTTTTAATTTCCTCGTTATTTTACTTGTTCGTTGCTTAAATCGGATTTATCCTCAACAATATCTGTCTTTGTTTTTCATGGGCCTAATCTGCACCATGCCATTTATTTGGATATGGTTGGTCCACTTTTCTTGGATTTAATCTTGAATCATGATTTGGTTGGTCCACTTTTCTTGGATTTAATCTTGAACCATGATTTCCTTTAATCTGTTAGGAGATTCTTGATAAGATTTTGGTTTCAACTTTCATTTGTGATATTACAACTCTATTTTGGTTTCCTCTTCTTTGTTGTTCAACTCACTACTAGAGATTAGATTGCTGGAGGCTGGGTATCATAATCTTTGAGCTGTGAGTTGCAGTCTAACTACTGCTTATGCTATTTTATTTGAGCTTTACATTATTGATTTGCTCAAGTATTTTAAGATCTAAAATTTGTTCATGGTTTCTCTTGGAATGTTTCAACTCCACCCAATGAGATTTCTCCAAGTGTCCCTCAATTGTCTCTTTAGCCACTATATCAACGTTGTTGGTATAACATTTATCCACATGGATTCTTTTCTTGTGGACTAATACACTTTGAGTTGAAGATCAAGGAAGAATGTTAGAGGAATATTCGAATCAGCCTAGTTTGGTTAATTTATTAACTATCGGCTAATCAGTTAGCTAGTAATTAGTTATATTAAACAGACTATACCCATTTGTAACAGATCATTTAGTTAGGCTCCCTCTATAATATAAATATATGCCTAACGTACCAAGATATGTAAGTTTCTAGCATGCATCAATAACAATAGCTTCATCTCTCATTTTCATACCTTAATTTTCTTGAATACCAAACAACTATTAATTAAGTGTACAATTCAAATAGGTTTTATGTGTTTGCTATTTGTTTAAAGAATTTTTTCTCACTACTATTGATAATTTTTATAGGGTTAATATATATTGAGATATCTGAACTTGGCAACTTGTACGTGTTTGGTACTTAATTTTATTTTTTTTTACTTAACTAGTACTTAAAACTTAGAAATCGTAAGCCAACTTAATACTTTATTTAAGTACCTGTCTAACACGGTTAAAATATGTTGACATGGCATTGATGACTAATAACATAGTGAAACGTAACCACCTCACATTTTGATAAAAAGCAAAAAGAAAAAATTTAAAATTTATTTAAAATTTTCCCACATCTTAAAACCTGAGGCCCCAACATGTTATCATGCTACTAAACAAGTTGTTTTAATAATATTATATATTGTATTATTCCTATTATCAAAGCAGAAACGTGAGTTTTTGTTTGCTTATTTTTTCTCAAATTCATATCAGAATTAAAATAAAAAGAAAAAAGAAAAAAAAAGTGTTGGTATTTGTGGAGTTGCCACTGGACAGATAAAATAATGCATTCTCATTTCTAGAAGTTGACAACTAGTGTCAATCCTATACAATTCTTAATTTTATAATAAACAATGACACATTCACAATGGTCATGGTAGGACTTATTTTAATTGCTTTTGGTTGAATAAATAAATTAGAAAACGAATTAGCCACATATAATTTTTATTTAATTAACTTTATTCTACAATCACTCCTTTTCATTCATTTCTAGTTAAACGTGGATAATAAATTCAAGTCTAGATTCTAGAAGTAAAAGAAGTCAACATTTTTAATTTTATCCCATCTTTTTTCTTCTTTAGGAAAGTTGGACTAATCATACGTGCTGTGTTGTTTTACGGTTTTAATTAAATTAACATCATTAGGAAGATAAGATATAAATTTGAATATATTGAAATGTTTAATATCTTTCGATTTAAAAGTTATTTTTAATTATTTGATATATTAGCACTAAAAGTTTTTAATTCTACAAGTGAATATAAGATAATTATCTCCATCATTTGTATATAGTTCTTGACTGAGTTGGTGTCACAAGTCAACTAGATACCAACTTGATTAGAGAAATTACAAAAATACCCTTCCCTAATTAAAATAAGTAATGTTACTCGATGGCACTTTAGTCTTCCTTAATTTAAACCCTTGTCAAACATTAAATTTATCACTCAAATAATATTTTATTTTTATATTTTTATACATTTCAATTTTATTATACACACTTTGTTACATCAATCAATTGTATATCTATATTATTATTTAAGCTCTTGGCTGAGTTGGTGTCAGGAATCAATCGGACACCAACTCGATTATGAAAATTATAAAAATATCTTTTTGTAATTAAAATAAGTTATATTATTAGAGAGTATTTTACTCTTTTATTTAAAAAACCAACAAAAATATATATGTAGTTGGATTTAAACTCACACCAACTACATTAGTAAAACCTTTAATTTATCACTCATTTTTATTTAATATTTTTATACATTTTAATTTTATTATGTACACTTTAATACCTCCATCAATTTTATTATGCACAATTTGTATTCTAATACGTGACTTCCACTTTTCATTATTTATTATATGTTATTTTAAACACACTTTTATATTTTAAATTTATGATTTTCACACACATATATGTGATAGAATTTCTAGTATAATATAAATTTGGTGCCAGAAGGAGTGCCCATTCCCTCCCCATGAATTTTGTATGGAGACAATTTTCATATTAAGGTGTTGGCAATTTATTGAATGTTATATTTGGGCTATCCAGATTATCTAGTTGTCATCTAGCCCATTTTGGAAGATCATATTACTTGGGAACATTATATCTAGTGATTGGGTTGAATCAAAATTCCCTAAGACAATCCCTTGGACCATGGACTTTAGATTGGATTGTGATTCTATTGGATGAGTTGCCAAGAGTCCATATATACTTGATATGTTATTAATATTAAGAATTGTTCTTATGGTATTAATGTTTTAGTGGGATTGAATCAGATCTTCTTTTGTAAGCAAGTCTCGAAATTAAAGTATATATATTTGAGAGACTTGATAAGGTAAATTGTACTGAAAGTTGGACACTTAACTTGTTCTTTGTGAGAATAATTTTATAAGAGTGTTATATTGAACGTAAAACCTTTGTATTATGGTTTTGCTTGTTATGTTTATAATGGGTGAAAATAGTGGTGAGAGTATTGGATCCTCAAAGTACAAGGGTGAGGAAAATTATCACGTTGTGTGTGATTGAGTAGGTTCACTTTGTAATTTTTGAAGAGAGTACATATTTTTCATTTAGTTAGGCTTTCTAGATGTAGGAAAATTGAACTACATAAATAACTTCTTGTGTCTTTTTTGCATTATGTTTTCCATTTAGTGCTTGAAGGAATGCCCACCATCTCATGCACTACTTTAATTGTGTAGATTAGTTCTTAGCATACGTCTATGTTACTTCATCCTCCTTTGGTATTTTGACAAAACATTTTAGTAAATGATCAGATAGCAGGTATCAAAATGAGTCTCCCCCTATCACACAGTATCGTGCTAGAACTTCCCTTTTCAACATCCAACAAATTATCAACAAGAATTTCAAAGGGACACAAGTATGGAACATATACTCCAAAAGAAAAGCTTGCATATATGAAAGATATCTTCAACAAAGAGCCAAAAAGAGTAATAAAAAAACATTCAGAATAGGTGCATTACAAGTGCAATAAAATGCTCAACATGAGCAACTTCTTCTACCTTCATAAAAAAATAGAAAAAAGAACGTGATACCACAACATCAGTCCAACAACATTATCATTTACTCCATTTTTTCACCAAATGCACAAAGATTTGACCTACCATGGTGTTTTATCAAGGTTGCAAATAAGTTTAGCCAACCTCACCTTCTTTACACCCATCTTCTGCATTTCAAATTTAGGAAAGTCAAACTCACTTGAAAATAACTATAACACCCTACGTAGACCTCAAAGTCAACTAGGTGTAAGACGACATATCCATTGATGAAACAACTCAAACAAACATTAAAACAATCATCGAAGCATGAATTTTGAGCAAAAAATGAGTCAAGTATGGCAAATACAATTATAAGATATTACAATTGATAAATGAACTTAAATGAGCTTACATATAACAAACTAGGGGTCAATGATAGTCAAACATAGAGTTCGGTTATGAATCCTGGATCAAATAAGAAAAATGTAGGGCTATGTCTTAAGACAATGAAGCCATGTCTTGAGATATGCCTCCGCTATTTTCAAATTTTAGCTTTGAAGTTTCAGGTCTTGAGAAATAGAACCATATCTCGACATAATGACACCATGTCTCGAGATTTTTACCTCAATTTTAAGAATTTAGCTTAACTATTTTATGTTTTGAGACAATGTAACCATGTTTCTCAACTTGACACATTATGTCTCAAGGAAAACTTTCAATTTCTCGAGACTTGTACCTAGAAATTCATGAATCTATGAAATTGTTCTTGAGGTTTTGAGACATGTGCTTGATGTCTTGAGAAACATGCCTAGATATGTGAAAATTAAGCATTACAAGTCATGCAATAGATTCTCTAAATGTACCTAAACATGCACAACATGCAACCAACCCATTGCAAACATATTTGATATACTTAAACAAGTCTAAAACATGGTTATTAACATAAGGGATAAAAAATTCACTAGATAAGTAAATTGCATCACTTATATGCATTCATAGACCATACAATTTTGCATCACAACCCAAATCCAAAAATGTTCAAGAGTCCCCAAAGAAAAAACCAAAATGTGCCAAATGTGCCAAATATCTAAAAACAAACTACATAGAAACATACTTAGGACATGAAAACTCAAATCGCTCAGGTCATTAATATTTTAGTTCAACATCATTAAATCATATTAAGTATTTTTCCCCTATTAACCAATTATAAAACAAAGAACAGATACACGGATTAATACCTTAACACTCCAAACAGTTACGCACAAGTATCAAATTGACAAACATAGACCAATGCATGTAGAACAAAATTGCCCCTAACATGCCAATAATGCACACAAGTTCCAAATATGAATGTCCACAAGTTCCAATGATAATTCATATAAGTTTCATGCTCCATCTCCCAACATAACAATCATCTTGCATGCCAACTATACCCAAACCATTTCTAATAAGGTTTACTAGGGCATTTACCATGAAAAAACAACTTTTCATTATTAGGTATAAAAAATTAACCCCATATATTAAACCAGTCAATTTCATTTACATTGCAACAAACACACATATAATGAGATAATTCACCTTATTATAAGCTCAATGCAAAAGTTTTCCAACGTAGGTTCAATGTACAACAAGACCAAGCATTCAATATCATCATTCTCAATTCATGAATCATCATTCTAAATTCATATCTATTCAATATCATATAGCATATTTCTATCATTTTCATATCACATATCATGTTTCAACAAAATCAAGATACTTTATGTTTTATTCAATTTAGTCCACTATCTTGATATTCAATATCAATCATAATGAATCAATTCATACAACCAATATATACTCACCTCTTTATTAAATCATGCAATTAACATGAATATGCAAATAAATAGACTGATCTCGAAACATAAAATTACAAATCGAAATTTTGTGTCAGTCGTCGATGACTCTTGCTTTTCCTTTCCTTCACGACAACCCAACATTGTTTTTAGCTACGTGTAATAATACAACAGATAAATAATAAAAATTTTCATCCAATTCATATTTAAATAAAAAGTCAATCATATTTTTCATTTCATTCAATTTCGTCCTTAAACTCGAGATAGGCATATATTTCGATATATAGCTTTGGATTAAAATCCAATTTCACACTCACTCATTAGGGACCCTATAATTTCTATTCATAGCATAATTTAATGATAGATTTTCATCTTATTCAAATTATTCCCTAAATGTTACAAAGTTAACAACCAATATTATTAAGCTTTACAATTTAGTCTTTTTCATAGTCTAAGTTTAATATCTATCAATTTCAAGTCTAATTCATCAATTTCTCAACAATGGTAACTTGCTAAAAATTGAAAAATTGAAAAAATTAATACATGAGCTACCTAAATCAAGCTCTCATGATCATAAATCTATAAAAATTATAAGAAAGGGCTTGGTTGCCTTATGAATTTGTTTGCGGAAAGCTTAACTCAAAAATGGTGTTTTTCCTTTCTTGTTTTATTTTCTAATGGATGGTGAAACTAATGATGAACTAATTTATTTTGGTTTATATATCATCATCATAAATGATTAATAACCTTAATTAACTACAATTATTTCTTTAATTAATTCATTATTAATTATTAAATTAGTTTAAGTGAAATCAATCATCACATTCCACTAACATCTATTTAAAATTGGATAAAAATTCATTTTAGTCCTTTGGATAATTGCTATAGAGGTCCCCAAGCCTTTTCCTAATTAAAACTTTATAGCGATTGGACTTTTACAGTTTAGTCCTTGAGCATTAATTAACTACTTTTTTGGTTAAATTACTTAACTGGATTTTATTATATTTTTATATTAACTACATAAATATTCCTATTTTACATTTGCGGACTTGGTTTATGGAGATGAAGTTCCAGAATCGCATTTTCTGACACCGCTAAAAATCAGGTTGTTACAGATGACTAGTGTTGTTATGGATATGTGGTATCACATCAACACGTAAATATATATTAGAGAAGAATATAACAAATTGACCCACCATGAGAATGTTTCTTGGATTATTATTTAATAGTCATGGCATTCTCATAGTGATAAATGTATGTATAATCCTTAGACTTGATATCACCATTATTCCAACACCATAAGTCATATGCTTTGACACAATTAAACATCTTTCGCAAATGATTGTACTATAAATACAGATGTTGGGTATGCCACAATCTATGTAGTGGGATGTGAGTGATCAATATAGAAGTTGTCCCTCTTACATAATGGGAGCAATATCTTAGGTCTCTTGATTGTGTGAGACTAGAAATGCATGGTCGTGTCATATGAGTTGATATGATATATCACACTTATTTGTTTATCTTAGTCTACTCAAGATATCAAGATATAAGAGATTGTACAAGTGTGACTGATTCCATGACCTATGTCCAATCTAGATACCAAGGACAAAGAGATATACTGCATGTTAACATTATCATGGAAAGGTTATGTCAAACCACAACTTATAACTTAGGTAACAATGATGCATTTCTAGATGTCATTCATTGTTTGTAACATTAGAAATTTTCTAATATTACAACCAACGTAATCCAAAGAAAGTTGAGATTATATTTAACTATCACTTGGATTAAATTAACTATAGAAATGTTCTTATGATTAATTTAAATTGACAAAGTTAAATATTAAATGCAATATATGTACATACTTGATGTACATGCTAGAGGATATAGTTAAAATTTATATGAATTGGATTCATATAAATTCATATAAATTTTAACTGGGAATATTTTTTCAGAAATTATTAAATAATAATTTAATATTTTTCGGTCAAAGATATGTTTTAATGGATTATGGAAAATGATAACCTTATGGTAAGGATATCATGTTTTATGGTTGTTTCCTTAAATCCATTTATGGAAAGATTTTATTCAACGTAGGTTTTTGAATAAAAGGAAGCTAGAATCCCAATTTTTAGGTTGCATGATTTATCACTTTGACTAGCAGCAAAAAATTTCTAGTTTTTTCTCTTTGAATAGTTTGGAGAGTATCATTTTCTTCTAGGTGGATCATGTAAAGGCCAATATGTTTTGTTGTAGTTGAGATTTGGCATCTCGATAGCGATTTCACATTCATACCAATGTTGCTCTCTTCCAGATTATTTTAAGGTATATTTTGAACCTTTCTCAACTTGGGTTCGTTCCTTGTACATGGATTCATGGGTTGTGATCATTAGAGTTTTTTTTCTACTGTGCCATGGGGCATACCAACAAACCAACAAAATCACATGAAAAAAAATGAAAAAAAAAAGAGAAAAAAAAAAGCATAAGATTATTATAACTTACTATATATTGATAAGTTGATTACTTCACAAAATGTATCTTAGCCCATAACCTCTTGTAACACCCCAAAATTTGGGGGTTAGAAGTTTTGGGGTTCAGTGGTTAGGGTCACAAGAAAGGGTGCACTTATGTGTTTAGTGGCGCATATTAGTGACAGAATGGACTTGCTGGTCTAGTGGTAGAGTGCATGTTAGTTTATCTCTGGGTCCCTAGTTTGATTCCTTGTGAGTACTTTTAGAGAAATATTGTTATTAATGTTTTGTGTAGTTATTATTTTACATTTTTATTATTATTATTTTATTTTAGGTTAGAGTTTATTTTTATTTGGAAGTTTGATGTTCTTTTCTTTTTCCTTCATTTGTTCTTCGTTTTTCTTCTTCTTCTATTTTTTAATCTTTCTCAAACGGGTTATTTGCGGATTCTAGATTTTCACTCATCTATCGTCTTCTCCGATCGTAAACAGGTGTGGGATACGAACTGTAACTACATTGCCTTATGTGTTTATTATTTGTGCAAATTTTTTATTCAGTTTTCCTTTGATTGTAAGCTAACCCATTAGTTTGGGTTTTCAGATGATGGAAGTGATGGGAAATCATCACTTTCTGGTGCATGTTGGTAGTGGATGGTTCCGGTGGCTTAGATGGTGGTTTCGGTCTATTTTGGGGGTGGTTTTGTGACCTCCCCAATGACCACACAGGCGTGTACTGAGGCACACGACTTTTTGGATTTGGGAATTAGGGTTCCGGGCCAATTTTGGTGTCACACGGCCGTGTGGTCGATTTGGGGAAATGTTAATTTTCACAGGCCGTGTCCTTTGGGCACTCGTGCATGTGAGTTAGGGAATTAGGGACTTGAGATTTGGAGTCACACTGCCTGGTCAGACGACCATGTGGCTGATTTGGAGGATTTAGGGATCCCACATCGGCGTGTGTGTCAGACCACACGGCCATTTCTGGTGGGCACACGGGCGTGTGAGACCCTCACACGGTCGTGTCTTCCCTACACCTTATCTTGGTGATCTTGGACAATGAGTTACACGGCCGTGCCCCTGCTTCACAAGGGCGTGTGCCTCTATCACACGACTGTGTACAACCTTTCGTATAGGCGTTTGGATCCCCATAAGGCCTAGATTGCTCCACACGACCAGAGCACACGGACTTGTGGCCCTATCTCGCCAAACTTTGATTTTAGGTTAAATTTAAGTGTAGTCGCAATTCTGTGTGTTCCAACCCTCTACTAAGCTTATTGAGGGTAAGTATGCCTTTGATCTGGGCTTGATATATGTGTTACTATGATTGGCTATGTGGCATGTTTGATTTTGAACCCGAGCAGCTAGGTGAGTGTGTGTGTAACTAGTTCTGTCTGACTGATTGGATGTGGGTGTCTACTACTGATTAATTACCTGAGACTGGTATTATGAATGTGAGATGTGTTAGGTACAGAATCTGAGTGTATGAGTGTACACACTACTAAAACTGATTAACTAATTGTGAATGACTGTTTGAAATTGCACTCTGAATTGGTACATCTACACACATACATTTGCATACACACATTTGCATACAAATTTTTGAGTGGGATTTTGAAGAGAAGGGAGATTTACGATTTGGCAGTTTAACTGCATACTGTAGTCCCAATACCCTAAGGGTCGTGGATAATTTGACTGTACTGTGAAACTTTTGCACTGCACTGTACAGCACATACATCAGTATTGCTGTGTATCATTAACTGAACTGGCAGTTTTACTGCAACCTATCAATATAACGGATTTTTGCATTGCACTGTACCACATGTACGTTAGCTATGCTACATACCACCTTCTGATCTGGCGGTTATACTGCATGTTTGTACTGTAATTTACCACATTGCACCGTACAGCTTATACGCTAGCTTTGTTGCGTAATATATGTGATTGGCAGCTTATCTGCATACTGTTAGCCTAAATTCCCAAAGGGTCGAGGGCGGTCCCAATACCCTAAGGGTCATGGACAATGTTGATGATCATCGTTACCGGGCAACCCCGGATGACGTCATAGGGAGTGCAGGGTTGGATGGGCTTTTCAAGGTCCTACTTGGAGTGTAGGGATGGGTAGATTGATCTAATCCCCACAAGGAGTGTAGGGATGGATAGAGATGGTATGTTGGCTGGATGGGTGGGTTATTTTACAACTCATTTGCACTCATATGCATCTAATTGATCTGTTTGACAGAATTAGAACTTGGGAATGGTTGAGAATTACTGAAATTGTGATTGGATTGATACTGCTCGACTGAGAGCAATTTATGCCTATGTGAATTTTGTAGACTCAGACTGTGATTGACTGACTAATAGTACTTGCGACTATGTAGCTGAGTGTATTTGTGATATGCTTTAACAAATATCTATTTGCCAGTAAGTTAGTTCGAACGTACTCGTTGGTTCTGAATAGCTTTGTATGTATGTTCGATTTCTGAACTGTTTTCTGTTTCTGACTCTGTAGTTAACTGGCTTTGATCTCACGCTGAGCTCTAGTAGCTCACCCCCTCTTCTGTTTCCCATTTCAGGTACAGTTCTGAATTCTGTTGATAGGCTCAATACGCGGAGGTCTCGGAACATTTTGGAAGAAACGAACTATAAGTTTTATTTTAGTTTTTTTTCTTTTGAATTGCTATTTGGTTTAAGTTGAACTGTAAAGTTTTATAATACTATGGTGTAACTTTTATTTTAAGTTTTCATTCGTACGTTTTATACTATTAAACTTACTATGGGAATTTAAATGATTAAACGTTTTCGACTTGCCTCGGGTTAAATGATTTCAGTAATAAAATGTTGAATTGTAACATTTTCTTACGATCACTTCGGTGATCAATATAGTATTCCAGGTTCGGTCTAAATTCTAGGCTGGGTTTGGGGTGTTACAGTTCTAGTTTAGTAACTAAGAAGTGTGATTTGGTGAGGAAAATAGACAGAGTTTGAAGCTTGAAAAAGAATGAAAAGAAGAAGGTTTGAGATTGAGAGATATGGCTAGAGAAATATTGTAAAGATGTTTTGGGAATTTTAGTTTAGGATTTTTTTTATTTTAATAATATAATAATTAGGTTAAAGTAACATGTAATTAAGCTTAAAAGTGTTTATTAAATACAATCCATTAAGAGTTATGTTGAGCTAGTAGAGAGACTAATTGAGCTAGTGGAGAGACTAATTGGATATGTATAATTAAGGCTAAAGTAACATGTAATTAAATTTTGACCATTCATCTATTAATTACATCTTTATTTAATCATGGAGTCCATCCACCAAAAGTATCATGATCGAACTCCCCATTATATACCACTACAAAAGCTACTTACTTAAGCTTTAGTCCAATGACCTTGTCATTTGTGTGTTACCCTCATAAGATATTCATGATCTCTTCAAGTTAAATTCATTCACCTAATTTGATCTACTTTATCTCATGACTACCATTGCATCTTATGCAATGAAAATGATCATTACTGATACTAGTAACAATTAAATCATTTTTCCTAGGAAAATGAGTCATGGTCATAGTCATGTTCCATTTTCATAATCTATACAATGTCATTGAGAAGATATCATTTATTTATTTTTTTCAAGCTATGATTCCACTATTGTGACTAAAGCCACATGATGTATAAGTCATGTAGCCAACAAACCAACTTTAGGCCCACTACCATGAGAGTACATGTTCTCAATATATCAAAGCATATGAGTTACACACATATGGTCATTCACTTACATAGGATTTAGGTAAGTCACACCATAAGCAACTGAATAAATCCATAAATAAATCTAGGATAAATTCAACTTGAGTCTTGTTTAATGTATTTTTCGTCCAGACAATCACATCTATGTCTCTGTTTCTGGGAGACAATCTCGCTCTGATAGACTAGACAAGCTATCTCTCCAATTGGACTTATAAACGACATAATTGTCTACTACTATTTAAATCATTTGCTAAATTTGATTATGCAGACTATGGACAATTTAGATTGCTTACTAATATAAGTTATCTGTTTGCATTAAAATAAATCCATATAATGCAACTCAATATTAGTTAAACTTTAAGTAATCAATAAGCCAATATTTGCTTATAAATTTTACTTTACGTCTGAAAAATCATTAAAGAAAATCTAACATAGAGACAATAAATATTATTTTTTTCATGAATTATCAATTTAATCATTTTAATAATTTATGATGGAAAAAAAAACCTAACACTGAATTGTTTTGGCTAGTTGAATCTGATTTACTCATGATTGAGTAAATATGTGTCTTTGTTTTTCATGGGCCTAATTTGTACCATGCCATTTATTTGGATATGCTTTGGTCCGCTTTTCTTGGATTTAATCTTGAATCATGATTTCCTTTAATCTATTTTGAGTTTCTTGATAAGATTTTGGTTTCAACTTTGATTTGTGATATTACAACTCTAGTTTGGGTTCCTTTCTTTGTTATTCAACACACTACAAGAGACTAGATTGCTGGAGGTTGGGTATCATAATCTTTGAGCTGTGAGTTGTAGTCTAGCTACTGCTTATGCTATTTTATTTGAACTTTACATTATTGATTTGCTCAAGTATTTTAAGATCTAAAATTTGCTAATGGTTTCTCTTGGAATGGTTTTAACTCCACCCAATGAGATTGTAACGCCCTGAATAATTTATCCATGTTTCTATAAATATTTAACAAATCAATGGTTAAGTGTTCTGGGTGTGTGTATGAGGTCTTGGGTTCAAGTCTCAGTTTTGCCAAATTTTGTTATTTTTCTAATTCTACTCTACCCTTATTGAGTGGGCCTTTATAAAATTGTCTGTTAATTAATATCAGAATGAGCCTGTTGGTTCAAGTGGTAAGGGTGTTGGTGTGATGGAGGTTCTATGTTTGAATCCTTGCATTAGCTAGGGTGTTATATCTTTGCTTTGTTATCTGATAGAGTTTCGGTGGAGTTGGGATTCTGAGAAGTGGCTATCAGTGGGATAGTGGGGAGGAATTATAGGGATTCTGGATAACTTATCTGATTTTTATTTAATTTTTTTATTTTCTTTTTTTTCATTTTTTTAAATTTTCTCTCTTCCAAAATTCCCAAAAGAACTTTGACGTTAATTTTTTGCCTAATCTTTGTCACTTTCTTTTTTCTTTTTCCTTTCTAGCGATTCTGCTTCCGATCTTTTTCTCTACTGTTGTGATCTCATATCTTGATATTTAGGTGTTTTTGGTGCGTTTGTTAAGTGTGGTAAGTGTGGTTAATTGTTTTGGTTTGTAAATCGTTGGTTGATGATACTCGTTTTATGGTTTAGGAGAAGTTCAAGGGGCTGGTTGCTGCTAATCGACACTCTAGTTATGCAAAATCATCGTTGTTGTTTAAAGGTAAGGGTTTTGGCAGTTTAAAGGGTTGCCAATCTCATTGTAGTTCAGCTTTGTCTTGTTTTAAATGACTAATTTGGTGATATGTTGGACAATGGTAGGTGTTGAGTGGCTTGAGGGTGTTTTGCATTGAAATCGTACCAGGTGTATACCCGAAACGAAAAAAAATGAGTTTCAAAAAAAGCTGAAATGCTGTTCTATCGATACTACACGGGCTTGTGGTCACTCATGTGGTTGGCTGTGTGTGAGACACGGTCATGCAGTCAACGAAGGCATGGCCCTGTGCAAGACAAGACAGTGTCATGGCTGGAGTGTGGCTGTGTGGGCCACATAGGTTAGGCCAAGTTAGGCATGTGGGCCACACAGGCTAGGCCAAGTTGGGTGTGTGGGAGCACATGGGCTGCCGCACGAGCATATTAATTTTGGGCCAAACTGTGTGGGCCACACGGGCAAGGCTAATCTGGGCGTATGGGCCCACACGGGCATGTGGGCTCATATTTCAAAAATTTTCCTAGGGTCACACGGGGTATTCTGATCGACTGTGGGCCTACCGTAGTGTCGGTAAGGGCTAACCAAACCCTAAGATTGTAGATCTGATAGTCTGATATTCTGTTCTGAGTATGATATTACTATGCATGTCTAATTATTTCGTTATATGTCTATAAGCATGTTAAGTATGTTTAATCTGTTATTTCTGTATCTGCTTTCTATATCTATTTTGGGGTGGGGTTTGTATATGTGGAAGAAGTATTCTATATGTCAATCATCGTCTATATTCTAGCAGCATGGCTACACATTATCTGATATGTGTCATAATAACACGATATGGTGTGTAGGGTTAGATGGGTGTTTTTAACCCCACATGGTGTGATGGGAAGGTCAGAGTTGGTGTGTAGAGGATAGGGGTAGGATTCTGATTATTTGATTTGTATGTCTGACTCCGTTATTTGTATCTGAATGGGCATGAGTCTGAATCTATATCTGAATGTATGTGAGTTTTCTACATGTTTTCATGTCTATTTCTATTAGGTTACACACTAAGTTTACATAAACTCACCTCTGTTTGTCTGTTCTGTTCAGTTAATCCACAGACTTAGATGGATTGTTACAGTAGAGTCTTGCGATGACCACTAGTCTATGAATTGTATTTAATTAAAGGTTTTATTTACTTAAAGGATATTTCTAGGAGTTTTGTGTTAATTAGACTCTCCAGACTGTTGATTAAATTTTTAGGTTTTGGATTTTTGTTTAACATTTTGTTTGGACAATTCACTAAAAACACGGTATTTACTGAAACAAAGGTTTTTTAAAAATATGAACTACTTTCTTGATATACAATGGTTTTTTGTAAGCTTCCGCTAATAAACACGTTTTAAGGCAAATCAATTAACTGAATAAAATTTTTGACAATGGTTAAAAGCAAATAAGAGTTGAAGAACTGAAATTGTTTTATCATATAAAATTTCGTTACCAAAACCCATTCTTTGTGACACCTCCAGATTCGGCCAAGTTGAAGAACTGAAGTGGTATCAAAGCCAAGTTGTAAAACTCGGGCTGTGAATTTTGGGTTCTAAAATTGTGATTCAAAAAGAATTATTTTTCAATTATTTTGGATAATTTGAGAAAGTATGTGGTACATCGAGTCTCCGACGTCGATCCTGTAAGTATCTCTGTACTTAGAAGAACTGTTCTGGAAACAATGTAGCTAGTACTTTTTGAAATGGTACCGAAATAGTTAGAGACTGAAACTTTTAAAATATCTCTGAACTTCTGATAATTTATGCATAAAATATTTGTTAATAAATATTGGAACTGATGCATAAAACTTTATAATGCGAGGGCTCGTGGAACTCGCGGACGTGGTACTCGTGGCCGTGGTAGAGGCCGTAGGGGGCACGAGCTGAGTCTCCCTATCCAGGCGGTATGCCAAACTTAGATACGAGTGAGATGCCGATTTCACCTGCTACTGAGACTGGGTCTCAAAGTCGTACGATTAGGAACGACGCACTGTCCCAGGCCATGTTGAGGATATTAGAGAGGGTCGTTGGGCCCTATTCTGGATTTTGGGGCCGTGGGTCGGTAACTGAATGACTCTGGTCCAATGGTGTTGAGTTGTTTAGGGGTGTCATTGGAGTCACCCCTACTGTGGCCGAGTATTGGTTAGAAGCCACTGAGAGGATTATGAATGATTTAGACTGTACTCCCGAGCAGAAACTTAAGGGTGCAGTCTCTTTGCTTTATGATGAGGCATATCAGTGGTGGTTAACGGTTGAGGAGGCATATCAGTAGGCGTGAGTCCATAAATCTCACGCAAGGTGATAGGTCAGTGGCCGAGTATGTGTAACAGCCTGTTTTTAGTCAAATCAGAACAGTCATTGCGGGACCAAAAATCTGAGGTCAAAATATTTATTTTATTATTATTTTAATGTCTACAACATGATAGTATGATTTTGAGAAAATTTCATTAGGAAATTTTATCGTTTGAGTGCTTAATTTGACAAAAAGACTAAATTGCATAAAGTGTAAAATTTAAGTTCTATGAGAAGAAAGTATCAAACTGCTATGGATTTTTAATATGTATGGCCGTAAATGGTAATTAAACCATTAATAATGGTAGGTAATGGACAATTATAGACATCATTAGTCTGATTTATTTAAGGTTATATTAGTAAACTATTAAATAAAATTAAAATAAGTAAAACCAAAATCCAATTTTTGTCCATCTTCTTCCTATTGTTGATTTTCTAAGGAGAGAGTATCACCATTTTTTAGTTTGAGCATTCGGCTAGCTTGGGGAAGTGCATGTACGTTCGTTTTTGTTTCGTTTTTAATGATTTCTATGTTTTTGAGATTGTTGCATCTTAATCTAGCTAGCTCAGGGGCTAATTTGCAAAAATGTTAAAGGTTTAGGGTTTTTTCATTGATGAATATAGGTGTATTTTGATGTTTGATGATAGAAAATTTATGTTTATTGTAAGATAAATAACATTTGTAAAGTGATTTTTGGTAAAATTGCCAATTAGGGATTAAATTATGAAATGTGTAAATTTTGGGGTTAAATTATGAAATAAATGAAAACTATGGGCTACTATGGGTCCATATAAAATTCTAATAGCATGGGTGGGAACTTAATTGCATGAATTTGTGTTTTTATGAACTAAAGACTCAATTGTAAAAATGTTGAAATATTAGGGGCAAAAGAGTAAAGTTACCATAATATGCATTTTGGGCTAAATTGAATAAAATGATAATTAAATAAGTTAATTTTGATTGCAATTAGATCAAGAAAAGCGAAATTTGGATTTAGATCGGGGGAAAAACAAAGTGTTGAACTAATCGACCTATTTTATCGTTTTTACATTCGAAGTAAATTCGTATGTTAATAAGGATTAATATAATTGTGTTTTAAATGCTTTATTATTGAATTATTTGTGAATATTGACCTTATGGATATATTCAACGAAGATTCGGCATTGAGACACCCCGGTTGAACCTTAGGAATAGATTAGGATACGAATGACATGTCATTAGGGGTTATGTGATTTGGGTGCTAGTCCGTACGTCCTACCGGTGGTTGAGTTATCCGGTATGTGTTGCAAATTCTCGTCAGCTTGTGTGAACAGCATCATGTAGCTACGTCATGACCATCAGCTTGTGTGAGCAGACCCGTTGATAGCTCAAGAGTGAGCCTTATATGTGATATGAGATTGAGATAGCTTCGACTATGTATTTGGCACTTAGGGTGCGAGATTCCTGAGTATCGGTAGTATTCCAAATGGTTCAGCGGGTATATCTAAGATATGAAATGGTGAGAATAGATACATATCAGTACATGTATGTACAGAAACTATACGAGCATTGAAACTATGAAAGTTATGAGACCTTAATTAATTTTATGATTGAATATATGTTAACCTTATAATTAGGGGTGTTCATTCGGTTAACCGACCGGTTAACCGACCCGAAATAGCATTAACCGAATTAACCGACCTTTTAAAATTTTTAACCGTTAACCGAACCGAAATTTTTTCAAAAATATTAACCGACACGTAATTTTTTCGGTTAATTCGGTCGGTTAACCGAATTAACCGAAATTTATATATTTTTTATTTTTAGTTAAAATAAGTATAAAAATTAACCGAATTAACCGAATTAACCGATTTAACCGATTTAAACGATTTAACTGAATTAACCGAATTAACAAAAAAAGCAAAAAATAAAAAAAGGCTCAACTAACCCAAATCCCTTTTTCCCACTCCCTTATAAATTTTTTGACAGCATTAACATCTTTTTCCTAGCTCTTACTTTTGTGCCTGACACTAATATATTCATAAGATAAATATATTGAGAAACTCATTTGTCTAATTGTCTCAACACATTTTCACCCAATATATATTAGTATTAAATCACTATATAATTAAAAACATTACATAAGTCTTGAAATTAACACATAATTGAAATGTAAGTCTTTAATATTCTCCATTTGTGTCCATTTCTTCTCTCCAAAAAATCTCCATTTGCATTATACCTACAAAAAATACATGTGCAAAAAATTATAATATAATAAAAATATACACATTTAAAAAAAATCAAATAATATAAACAAATGAATAGATTGTAAGTTAACAAGAATAAGATAGTAAGTATACCCTTCAACTCACGAAAGCTCATGAATTTAGGGTAGGCTCTGATGCATTCCAAGAAAAGTCTAAACATTAAATCAATTAAATAAATAAGAGTGATATGGTAAAAAAATTGAAACTATTAAAATAAAACAACAAATATACAATTTTCAATCATGTCAAGCTCTTGGATTTGTTCTTCAATCTTTTTGATGTCTTCTTGTGATGATGATTTTCGAATCCAATCTTGAGTACACACAAGAGCTTGTACAATTTTAGGAGTTAAAGAACTCCTATATTGATCAAGCACACGTCCCCCGGTGCTAAATGTAGACTCTGAAGCAACCGTAGAAACCGGTATAGCTAACACATCTCTTGCCATTTTTGAAAGAATTGGAAATCTAGGGCTGTTCATTTTCCACCACAATAAAATATCAAAATCTTCAATAAAATCCTCATTAGCCTCAGCTAGATATTTATCCAACTCAGATGTTTTATCCTCACTACCAATTTCCAACTCACGCTTTTTATACAAAGCTTGCATTCACCTTTTCATTTTTTGTTGTGGTTCACCGAGAGAAACATGTGTTGGCACACTTGATTGGCTACAAGTACTATAAAGTGGAGGCTTATACTCATCAAACAATTCATACAAAGATTCCTTCAATTTTTGCATCATTTCACAAGCTTTTTCAGAACTAGACATTTCACTAAGTGCAAATTCAAGATACTTTAGTTTTTGTCTAGGATCTAAAATACAAGCAACAAACATTAGCAAATTCATCTTATCAATATCACCCCAATACTTATCATACTTCTCTTTCATCTTGATGGCCATAACATTGAAATCAACATTACTATTTAATTGAGCATCTCGTAAAAGAATATCAATTTCAGAAAGCTCATCAAAAAAATTATTAGACGTGACATATGAAGTGCCAGATATACGCAAAGTAACTTCATAAAAGTGTTCCAAGAAATCCCTCAAGTTTCTAACATTAGCCCAATCATCCACACTAAGCCAACCCTCTCCCCTTTCAAGTTCAGCCCTAAAGTTTGTATCTTGCTCCTCAAATCTCTCAAAAGCTCTCTCAAATTTCTGAGCAGTGTCTAACATTAAGTAGGTTGAGTTCCACCTAGTACAAACATCAAGACACAACATCTTCTTGCACTCTATCTTTTCCATCACAACACACTCCTTAAACTTTTGTAATCTAGCTGGAGATTGTCTCACATATCTAACAGCCCCCCTAACACGTTCAACAGATTTATTCATTTCCTTTAAGCCTTCAACAACAATCAAATTCACAATGTGTGTCATGCATCTCATATGAAGATATTTACCATTTTGAACTAAACCCCCTCGAGGGTTAAATTTCTTTCTCAAATAACCAATAGCAACATCATTTGAACTTGCATTATCAACAGTAACAGTAAACAACTTATCAATCCCCCAATTCAACAAACATTTCTCAATCACCATCCCAATGGACTCACCCTTATGACTAGAAATTGGACAAAAGTTTAAAATCTTTTTATTCAATTTCCAATCGTTATCAATAAAGTGAGCAGTGATACACAAATAATTAACTCTTTGCAAAGAAGTCCATGTGTCAGTAGTTAAGCAAACTCTAGAACAAGAATTTCTCAAAAGTTGTTTTATCTTGACCCTTTCATCTAAATACAATTGATAAATATCCCTAGTCATAGTAGTTCGTGAAGGAATATAAAACCTAGGACATGCCACAAACATAAATTTCTTAAAGCCTTCACTTTCAACAAACTTGAAAGGTAATTCATCAATCACAATCATTTGTGCTAATCCTTTCCTACATGCTTCTTGATCAAATCTCCAAGTTGAAAGATGCCCTTCCCCCCCTTCAACTCCCTTTCTAGGTAAAACTAGTTGTCCTTGACTAGGGTCAACAACATTGCTAGGATTTTTTTTACATGAACCAATATGATATTTCAATGACCCTGTACCATTTTTTTCACATCACAACAAAATTCCTTTTGACAATAATTACATTTAGCCTTACTTACACCTTCACTATTAATAATCTTAGTGAAGTGAGACCAAACTTCTAACCTTTGAGGAGTGGCTTTTCTTTTCCCAGTAGTCACATTTGCTTGGCTTGAAGCTCCAACACCTGAATTTTCAAAATCTATCAAAGTAGGAGGTGTAACACTACCCTTAATAGATGTTGGTTCAGTGGACATTCTACAAGAAAAAAATATATAATAAATTAAAATACATTTATAATATTAAACATATTAGAAGTTTGTAAATTACAGCAATAAATAAATTACAGCAAATAAAAATATTTATTTTTATATTGCAAAATAAATAAAATATAAAAAAACGATTCAAGGATATAACTCCAAAAAATAGGTAAGTTTGAGTCTCATATATTAGAAAATGAAACGGGGTCAATGAATTTCGTTATCAATAATTTAATGCTCTAAAAGGGTAAAAAGAAAATCTAGGGTTAGAATTCAATCACTTAGCCTTGTTTTAATGCGAAAGTGGATGGATGCTTTTAATGTCTGTTACATGTAACCGAAAAAAAGACTTGTTTCACATTTGTTGTAAGGAAATCTATTTTACTTGCCCTAAAAGAAAACAAAGCATTTATTTTACTAATCTATCAATTTCAGTTTCCAATATGGAGATTAAAACTAGATGAAATGCATTCTTTTAAAAAATTAAGAAACTGGGCTTCATAATATGAGCCAAGCTTGAGTTGAAATTATCAAAACTAATACACTCAAATGGCTTATGCACCTAATCAATTTTTTATTATTTTTAATCAGCACTAAAAATATCATTTTAACTATAAAACAAAATATGAAAAAGGCCCCTCAGGTATAAGTAATCAAATAAGGAAATTAAGCACATTTTCTACAAACCAAACATGTAAAAACAGACTGAAACTATAGAAATATAACTCAATTAAATATCTTGACAAGCTTATTACATAAACCTGTAAAAACATACATATATTATCGATATCTCTCTACGCCCAATGAACTCTGTATATATTATCCGTATAAAATATTTATACTTGTTAAATAGAATACTTGTTAAATAAAATTTATAATTAAAATTAAATAAAATATTGGTACAATTAATGAACCAATTTTCATGCTTAGTTAAAAAGAAGTTGGATGTGAGTAGTTGCATATATGGTATCACAATGATGAGTTTAATTAATTGAAGGAAATAAATTATACAACAGTCGCAAAAAGAGGAAATGAGAGATGGACAGCAAGACGCAAGTTAAATGTCGGGTTAGTTTAGGCTGGATTTAGTAGTGTCTACTAAGTACTAACTCTAAGCTTTTGAATTCTTATAGAGAGAAATAAGGACTCCCGTGATTCGTCTAGAAATATTAAGAAACAAAGGAAAGTGAGGTTAAAATATTCTTCTTCTATTTTCGTTATCCTTCATCTCTTAGTCTTACCTATCGCTTTCTTTGGACCAGCTGAACAGCACCTTGTCTTTAGCTTCGATGACAACAGCAGCAGGTTGCAGCCAGCCGTAGCTCCAGGCTCCAGCCTCCAGCAGCTATGATACTTTTGAAGGTTTTGGCTTTTTGGAAAATTTTGAAGGTTTTGAGAGATCTGAAATTTTGAATTAGGGATTTTAAAATTGAAAAGTTGGGGTTTTTTTCTTTCTATCGTCTGTGACTGAGTGTGAGTAGTGTAGAGGTGTTTTAGTTTTACGAAATTTTTACTTTTAGATTTTTATTTTTATTTTTTAAATTATTTGTATTAGGTAATTAAGTTAGGTAATTGGGTTGGGTTGGGTTGGCCACTTGGGTTTAAATATATTAGATTGGGCTTGGGTAAATACTAAATAGTAAACTATTTATATATTATATTTTTGGTTAACCGAATTTTTTCGGTTAACCAACCTGTTTCGAACCGAATTAACCGTTAACCAAAAATTTATAAATTTATTAACCGACCCCCGATCGAAAAAATTCGGTTAACCGACCGATTAACCGAATTCGGTCGGTTAACCGAATTTTTTCGGTTTTACCCGAATTGTGCACACCCCTACTTATAATTACATGATTTTGAAGTATACTATGTTATATTACTTGAATGGTGATTAAATGGTGAGTTTTATTTATTAACTATACGAGCTTACTAAGCTTTATAGCTTACTCTGTTTATTTTTCCGTGTTTTATAGTGTACCCGAAGCTTACTTTGGATTTGGGAGTCGTTGAAAATCTCATCACACTATCAAGCTTTCATTTTGGTACTTTTGAATTTGTGTTTTGGTTATATGGCATGTATAGGAATTATGGTCATTTTGGTTTATGGTTTGGTAATGAATTTAGCCATTTGAATTGGCTTGTAAATGTTAAGTGTTTGGTTTTGTGTATATCCGTGAGAGTTGGCTTATTTTGGTATATTTGGTGATGTATATATATAAGCAAATGGTCTTGGTTATGCATTTAGTAATTGATATATAAATGTTTGTGGTGAATGGTTGTTTGTGAATTGGTATCCTTGTGATTTAGGTAAAGTGATGTATAAATGAAAGTGCCTATATGAAGTTAACTAGTTAAGTGAATTGAGAATGTAAATTTGGTATAAAATTGAATAGCCTAATATGGTACTTGTGTGCCTTGTTGTTTTCGGTATGGAAATGGTATGAATTATGCTTGGTTGAGGTTGGTTGAATGCTTATTTATGCCATATTATATGCCAACCGGTTTGGTGTAGGTGTGTGCAAATTTGGGTGAACAAAATGGATTGATAAATAGCCTATTTTTGTCCACACAGGCAGAGACACGGCTATGTGTCTCAACCATGTGTGACACATGGTCTGGTGACACAGCCATTTGTCCCCTAGTGTTTAATTAGAAATCAAGTCAGTATGCTCCATACGACCTAGCGCACGAGCGTGTGACTTGGCCATGTGGCATAAGTCAGTATACCCTACAGGTTTGGCACGGCCTGGCACACGGATGTGTGTGGCCATTTTGAAGGGCACACGGGATAGTCACACGGGCGTATGTGTTGGCCATGTGACACAAGTCAGAGAGTTACACATGGCGGACACGGGCTGGGACACGACCATGTGATTCCATTTCAAATGTCCACACGGCCTATGACACAGGCATGTCTTTAACCGTGTGAGACACACGGCCGAGCCACACGGGCGTGTGTCACTTGTATTTTGTAAAAAAATTCTAAGTTTACTAAAAATTTCCTAAGTTATCAATTTAGTCCTGAACCACTTCTAAAGCATGTTTTTGGCCTCGTAGGCTCGTATTAGGGACTTGATGAATGATTATGAATGACTTGTAATTGAATTTGATAATTGTATGAGAAATGAATGTTCGATTGTATATTAAGTCCTATAATGCTCCGTAACCCTATTTCAACGACGAATACGGGTGAGGGATATTATAGTATGAGGTCGAGTTTCTAAGGTTGAGCGCTACGCTGGAGGCATGATGGCATCTGAGTATGAGAAGTGTTTCCGTTTTGAGGATAGTTTGAGAGACAGTCTACGGGTACTGATTGCTCTATAGAAGGAGCGGGAGTTCGCGGTTCTGATTGAGAAGGTGAAAATCGTCGAGGATGTTAAGCGCGTGGAGCGCTAGAATAGGGACCGAGAGAAGGGTAAGAATAAGAGGGATTCGAAGCTCTCTAATTCTATTCAAAGGCCTAAGAAAAAGGTCAGACCTGATGGGCCGGTTAGAGTGGGGGCTCCTATTGCTCCTACTAGGATTCAGCTGTGTGAAGATTATGGTAGGCGCTATTCGGGAAAGTGTTGGAGGCGGATAAGGGCTTGTCTAAGGTGTGGGTCTTTGGAGTACCGTATTAGAGAGTGTCCACAGTGGGTAGATCAGATACAAGCTTCGAGACCGAGCATTATACAGAACCAGAAGGCAGTTCAGCAGCCACCTAGGGGCCGTGGACCGACTAGGGATGGAAATGGTTTTGGCTGAGGACAAAGAGCACCAGGCAGAGGTCCTGGTCAGACTGAGGCGAGGCAGTCTGCGTTGGTTTATGCTGCTCGATGTCGAGAGGATGGAGATGGTTCAGATGTTATCACTAGTACGTTCTTAATTTTTAATGTATCTTATACTGCTCTGATAGACATAGGTTCTACACACTCCTATGTAGCTAGTTTTGTTTCTAAAAACCTGAGCACTTCTAGTAAGATCACTATACTGAGTCCATTAATGCAATCTGTTCGGGTTAGTAAACTGTATAGGGATGTTCTATTAGAGGTGTAAGGGTCTATGTTTCTGGCAAATTTGATGGAGTTACTATTTGGGGAGTTCGATCTGATTTTGGGTATGGATTGGTTGGTTAAGAATCGAGTCAATTTGGGCTGCACATCTAAAAAGGTAGTTCTGAGAACTGAGGACTGAGGATGATGATGAAGTGGTTGTGATCAGTGAGCATTGAAATTATCTGTCCAACGTGGTCTCCACTCTTGTGGCTGAAAAATTGGTTCGGAAATGGTGTGAGGCGTATTTGGCTTACGTCAGTGTTTCTGTTTCTAGGGACTCTTCTGTCGGGGATATCAAAATAGTGAGGATTTTTTAGATGTCTTTCTTGAGGAGTTGTCGGGTTACCTCCGGAACGAGAAGTTGAGTTTGGAATTGGGCTTCTACCGGGTGCAGCTCTGGTGTCCATCATTCCCTACCGAATGGCACCGAATAAGCTTACAGAGCTTAAAGCTCAACTTCAAGAGCTTTTGGATCGTGGTCTCATCTGCCCTAGTGTGTCTCCGTGGGGGGCACCGGTTCTATTTGTGAAGAAAAAGGATGACACCATGAGGATGTGCATTGATTATTGATAGTTGAATAAACTGACTGTGAAAAATAAGTACCCACTTCCGAGGATCGGTGATCTGTTTGATCAATTCTGAGGGGCTTCTGTGTTCTTGAAGATTGATATTCGTTCTGGGTATCATTAGTTAGGAGTTAAGGAAGCTGATGTTCATAAGACTGCATTTAGGACTCGTTATGGACACTACGAGTTCCTAGTTATGCCTTTTAGTCTAGCAAATGCTCCGGCTGTATTCATGGATTTGATGAACCGAATGTTTAGTCATGCCTGGATCAATTCATCATGGTCCTCATCGATGATATTTTGGTTTACTCTAAGACCAATGATGAGCATAATAAGCATCTTAGAGTAGTGCTTTAGATTCTCCGTGAAAAATAGCTCTATGCTAAGTTGAGCAAATGTGATTTCTGGTTGCGTGAGGTAACTTTTCTAGGACACGCGGTTTCTACTGAGAGGATCCGAGTTGATACTAGAAAGATTGAGGCAGTGCTTGATTGGAAACAGCCTAAGAATGTATCCAAAATCTGCAGTTTTCTAGGTCTGGTGGGTTATTATCAGCGGTTTGTCGAGGGATTCTCTCTTATTGCAGCTCATTCACTAAGCTGTTACGCAAGGGTGTTCCTTTTGTTTGGACTGATGCACAGTAATCGAGCTTCGAGAAGCTCAAGTCTGTTCTGACTCAGACTCTTGTTCTGATACACCCTGAATCTGAAAAAGCGTTTGTGGTATACAGTGATGTGTCACACATCGGATTGGGATGTATATTAATGCAAGATAGAAAAGTTGTAGATTATGCGTCCCGTCAGCTTAAGACACATGAAGGGAATTATCCGACGCATGATCTGGAGTTGGTTGCGGTGGTTTTTGCATTGAAAATCTAGAGGCATTATCTGTATGGTGAAAGGTGTATTATCTACACTAATCACAAGAGCCTCAAGTACCTCCTTACTCGGAAGGAGTTGAATCTTATACAGCGGCGATGGATTGAGCTACTCAAAGATTATGACTGCATGATAGAGTATCATCTTGTTAAAGCTAATGTGGTGGCGATGCTCTGAGTCGAAGAGCAATGATCGATTTGAGGGTAATGTTCTCTCGTCTTAGTCTGTTTGATGATGGGAGTCTTTTAGCCGAGTTGTAAGTGAAGACGAATTGGATCGATCAGATTCGAGAGAGGTTACGGTTTTGTCAGGTTGAAAGTGGCAGTGCTTTGGATTTGGGGCTGAACAAAGATGGAGTTTTGTGTTTTCAAGGTCAGATTTGTATACAGAATGATTCTGATTTGAGGTAGTCGATTCTAAGGGAGGTGCATAGTAGCCCTTATGCTATACATCCCGGTGGTAATAAGATGTGTCGGGAACTCCGTAAACTGTACTAGTGGCTGAGTTTGAAACATGAGGTTACAAATTTCGTTGCTTATTATCTGACGTGCCAGCAAATTAAGGCTAAGCACCAATTACCTTTGGGTTTGCTCCAACCCGTTAAGATTCCCTTATGGAAATGGGAACGAGTAACGATGGACTTCGTTAGTGGGTTGCCCTTGACACCTACTAAGAAAGACTCTGTTTAGGTCATCGTGGGTCGATTGACCAACTCTACTCATTTTATTCAGGTTCGGACAGACTTTTTTCTGCAGAAGTTAGCAAAGCTATATATTTCTGAGATTGTAAGACTGTATGGGGTTCCTATTTCAATAATTTCTGATAGGGGTCCTCGCTTCACATCTCGATTTTAGAAGAAATTGCACGAAGCTCTGGGTTCGAGATTGGACTTCAATACTACGTTCCATCCTCAGACCGATGGTCAATCTGATAAGACGATTCAGATACTAGAGGATATGCTTTAGAGTTATATGATTGTTTTTCGAGGTAATTGGAAGGATTATCTGCCGCTAGCTGAGTTTGCCTACAATAACAGTTTCCAGTAGCATCCAGATGGTACCTTATGAGGCTTTATATGGTCATAAGTGCCGTACTCTGCTATGTTGGACTGAGTTGGGTGAACTCGAGTTTTGGGTCCTGAGCTGGTTTCTGAGACTAAAGATAAAGTTAGACTAATTCGGGATCGTCTAAAGACAGCTTCTGATAGGTAAAAATCTTATGTAGATCTGAAGAGGCGTAATATTGAGTACTTTATGGGGGAGTTCATTTTTCTCAAGGTTTTTCCGTGGAAGAAGGTTCTGAGATTCGGTCATAAGGGCAAGTTGGGCCCTAGGTTTATTAGGCCGTATCAGATTTTGAAGTGTGTGGGACCTATTTCTTATCAGTTGGAGCTACCTCTAGAGTTGGACCGTATCCACAATGTGTTTTACGTCTCGATGTTGAGGCAGTATCGATCTGACCCATCTCACGTTGTCTCTGTTGAGGAAATCGAGGTTAGGCCGGATTTGACTTTTGAGTAAGAGCCTGTTCAGATTTTGGATCATCATATTATGGTTCTGAGGAGGAATTCCATTCCTTTGGTGAATGTTCTATGGTGGAATCATGGTACTGAGAAGGCCACATGGGAACCGGAGGACTTAATGCGTCAGCAGCAGCATCATATGTTCTGATTAGGTAAATTTTGAGGTCGAAATTTCTTTTAGGGGGTAGAGTTGTAATGCCCTGATTAATTTATCCTTATTTCTGTAAATATCTGACACAAATATCTGGCTGCTTCAGTGGTTAAGTGTTCTGGGTGTGTGTATGAGGTCTTGGTTCAAGTCTCATTTTTGTCAAATTTTGTTATTTTTCTAATTCTAACACTACCCTTGTTGAGTGGGCTTTAATAAAATTGTTTTTAATTCATATCAGAATAAGTTTGTTGGTTCAAGTGGTAAGGGTGTTGTTGTAGTTGAGGTCCTATGTTCAAATCCCTATGTTAGCAGGGGTGTTATATTTTTGCTCTATTATCTAATAAAGTTTCAGTAGAGTTGGGATTCTGAAAAGTGGCTGTTAGTGGGATAGTGGGGAGGAATTTGAGGGATTCCTAATAGCTTATTTTCTTTTCTTTTCTTTTTTCTTTTTTCTAAATTTTCTCTCTCTTCCATAATTCCCAAAAGAATTTTGACGTTAATTTTCTGCCTAACCTCTGTCACTTTCTTCTTCTTTTTTCCTTTTTGGCGATTCTGCTTCCCATCTTTTTGTCTACTGTCTTGATCTCGTATCTTGATATTTAGGTGTTTTTGGTGCGTTTGGTAAGTGTGGTAAGTGTGGTTAATTATTTTGGTTTGTAAATCGTTGGTTAATGGGACTCATTTTGTAGTTTAGGAGAAGTTCAATGGGCTAGTTGCTGCTAATTGGCACTCTAGTTGTGTTAAATCATCGTTGTTGTTCTAAGGTAAGGGTTTTGGTAGTTTAAAGGGTTGCCTATCTCATTGTAGTTCGGCTTAGTCTTATTTTAAACGACTAATTTGGTGATATGTTGGAAAATGATAAGTGAGTGGCTCGGGGGTGTTTTGCATCGAAACTGTACCAGGTGTGTACCTGAAATGCAGAAAAACAAATTTCGGTAAAAGTCGAAAAACTGTTCTATCGACACCAGACAGGCGTGTGGTCACCCGTGTGGTTAGCCGTGCGCGAGACACGGCCGTACAATCGACAAAGGCATGGCTGTGAGCAAGACACGACTATGTCGTGGTTGGAGTGTGGCCTTGTGGGCCGCACGGGCTTGTGGATTTTTGGCCAAATCGTGTGGGCCACACGGGCAAGGCCAATCTGGGCGTGTGGGCCTACACGGGCATTTGGGCCCATATTTCTAAAATTCTCCCTAGGGTCACACTAGTTGTTCTGATTGACTGTGGGCCTACCGTAGGGTCGGTAAGAGCTAACCAAACCCTAAAACTGTAGATCTAATAGTCTAATATTCTGTTCTGAGTATGATATTGCTATGCATGTCTGATTATTCCTTAATATGTATATAAGCATGTTGAGCATGTTTAATCTGTTATTTTTATATCTTCTTTCTGTATCTGTTTTGGGGTGAGTTTGTATATGTGGAAGAAGTGTTCTGTATGGCGATCATTGTCTATATTCTGCCAGCATGGCTACACATTATCTGATATATGTCATAATGGCACAATATGATGTTTAGGGTTGGGTAAGTGTTTTTAGCCCCACATGGTGTGATGGGATGATCAGAGTTGGTGTGTAGAGGATGGGTGTAGAATTCTGATTATCTGATCTGTATGTCTGACTATGTTATCTATATCTGAATGGGCATGAGCCCGAATTTGTATCTGAATGTATGTGAGTTTTCTTCATGTTTGCATGTCTATTTCTATTGGGTTTACACACTAAGTTTACGTAAACTCAATTCTATTTGTCTGTTCTATTCAGGTAATCCACAGACTTAGACGAATCGTTACGGCGGAGTCTTACGGTGACCAGTAGTCTATGAACTGTATTTAATTAAAGGTTTTATTTACTTAAAGGATACTTCTTAGAGTTTTGTGTTAATTGGACTCTCCAGAGTGTTGATTAAATTTTTGGGTTTTGGATTTTTGTTTAACATTTTGGTCGGACAATTCATTAAAAACACGGTATTTACTAAAACAAAGGTTTTCTAAAAATACGAACTGCTTTCTTGATATACAATGGTTTTTCGTAAGCTTCCACTAATAAACACGTTTTAAGAAAAATCAATTAACTGCATAAACATTTTGACAATGGTTAAAAGCATATAAGAGTTGAAGAACTGAAATGGTTTTATCATATAAAATTTCATTATCAAAACCCATTCTTTGTAACACCTCCTAATTCGGCCATAACATTTAGGCTGAGTTTAGGGTGTTACAAAGACTTCTCCAAGTGTCCCTCAATTGTCTCTTTAGCCATTATATCAACGTTGTGGTATAACATTTATCCACATAGATTCTGTTCTTGTGGACTAATACACAAGTATCTGTTGAGTTGAAGATCAAGAAAGAATGTTAAAGGAATTTCGAATCAGCCTAGTTTGGTTAATTTATTAACTATCGGCTAATCAGTTAGCTAGTTAGTTATATTAAATAGACGATACCCATTTGTAACAGATTTAGTTAGGCTCACTCTATAATATAAATATATGCCTAACGTACCAAGAGATGTAAGTTTTTAGCATGCATCAATAACAATAGTTTGAGCTTCATCTCTCATTTTCATACCTTAATTTTCTTGAATACCAAACAACCATTAATCAAGTGTAAAGAATTTAAAGAATTTTATGTGTTTGCTACTTGTTTAAAGAATTTTTTCTCACTATTATTGATAATTTTTTATAGGGTTAATATATATAGAGATATTCGAACTTGGCAATTTGTACGTGTTTGGTACTCTTGAAATTTTTTTACTTAACTAATACTTAAAACTTAAAAATCATACGTCAACTTGATACTTTTTTTTAAGTACCTAACTAACATGGTATTGACAACCAATAACACAGTGACACATGACGGCCTCACATTTTGACAAATAGCAAAAAGAAAATTTTTAAAATTCATTTAAAATTTTTCCCACATCTTAAAGCACAAATTCATACGAGAATTAAAGTAAAAAAGTGTTGGTATTTGTGGAGTTGCCACTGGACAGATAAAAATAATGCATTCTCATTTCTAGAAGTTGACAACTAGTGTCAATCCTATACAATTCTTAATTTTGTAATAAACAATGACATTCATAATCGTCATGGTACGACTTATTTTAATTGCTTTTGCTTGAGAAAATGAATTAGCCATAAATAATTTTATCTATTCATTTCTAGTTAAATGTGAACAGTAAATTCAAGTCTAGATTATAGAAGTAGAAGTCATCATGTTTAATTTTATCCTATTTTTTTCTTCTTTAGGAAAGTTGGACTAATCATACGTTCTTTGTTGTTACATGTATATTTGTATTCATTTTACAGTTTTAATTAAATTAACATCATTATTACAACAAATTAGGAAGATATAAAATTGAAAATATTGGAATAGTTAATATTTTTCGATTTAAAAGTTAATTTTAATTATTTGATACATTAATACTAAATGTTTTTAATTTTACAAGTGAATTTAAGATAATTATCTCCATCATTTGTATATAGTTCTTGACTGAGTTAGTGCCACAAGTCAACTAGATACCAACTCGGTTAGAGAAATTACGAAAATACCCTTCCTTAATTAAAATAAGTTATGTTACTCGATGACACTTTAGTCTTATTATTTAAAAAAGACCAATAAAAGTGTGTATATGGCAGGATTTGAACTCATGTACGCAAATATTGAATTTATCACTCAAATAATATTTTATTTTTATATTTTTATGTATTTCAATTTATTATACACACTTTGTTACATCAATCAATTGTATATCTATACTATTATTTAAGCTCTTGGCTGAGTTGGTGTCAGGAATCAATCGGATACCAACTCGATTATAAAAATTATAGAAATATCCTTTCATAATTAAAATAAGTTATATTATTAGAAAGTATTTTACTCTTTTTATTTAAAAAAACCAAAAAAAAAATACATGTAGTTGGATTTAAACCCACTCCAATTGCATTAGTAAAACCTTTAAATTATCACTCATTTTTATTTAATATTTTTATACATTTCAATTTTATTATGTACACTTTGTTACCTCAATCAATTTTATTATGCACACAATTGTATTCTAATACGTGACTTTCACTTTTCATTATTTATTATATGTTATTTTAAACACACATTTATATTTTAAATATATGCTTTTCACACGCATATATGTTATAGAATTTCTAGTATAATATAAATTAACTATAAAAAAAATTTAAAAATAAAGTCAACTTTTTTTATTTAAAAATAATGCTATTGATTGAAACGGTTTTTACAAAAATATTATGTTTTTAGTTTCAAAAATAAATTAACTTCATTAAATAATTGTTTTACATTTTTCATTCGTCTATAATTTTCTAGTCCATATTATTATTTAAGTGTATGACTGAATTAATGTCACAACTAAAAATGACATCAATTTAATTAAGAAAATTATTAAAATACCTTACATATTTTAAATAAATTATATTATTATGAAGATGTTTTTATTTCTTTTCTTATTTAAAAACAAATAAAAAATTAAGATTTAAATTTGCCACCAACATTTATAAAATCATTTTTTTAACACTTTAATCAAGCTTTATTTAAATATTTTTATATATTTTAATTTTATTACACAATTTTTTTTACTCACATTGTTTGTATATCTATACTATTATTTAAACTCTTGACTGAGTTGATGTCACCCTCAATCGAATCTCAACTCGATTAAGAGCAGGGGCGAAGCCAGAAAAGAATTTTTGGGGGGGCCGAAGGAAATTTTAATTTTTTATAGTCTATATATTTGTAATTTTTAAAGGATTAAATTGAATTTTTATAATTTAAGGGGGGCCAAAGTGCAATTTTACCTTTACTAATTTAAAATTTTAAAAAAATCTAAAGGGCCTAAATGAAAATTTCCCATTTTAGGGGGGGCCGGGGCCCATGCCTGCCCCCTGGTTTCGCCCCTGATTAAGAGAATTGTGAAAATACCCTTCCATGTATAAGTAAAATTTGCATATATGATAAGATTTGAATGCGAACAACATCTTTAAATTCTTTTCTTTACCACTTCAATCTAAGTTCTATTTTGATTTTTTAATGCATTTTAAAGTTATTAGACAAAATGTTTCACCCACATTGTTTGTATATCTATATTATCATTTAAACCCCTGACTAAGTTAGTTACACAAGTCAACTAAAAACCAACTCAATTATGTAATTACTAAACTACCATTACATATTTGAAATAAGTTACATTATTATGAGGGTAATTTTATCTTTTTTTACAACTTTAATAAAAACCTATATAAAATTTACATATGTTGAGATTTGAACTCATACCACCAGCATTTATAAAAAGGTTACGACAAAATTTATTCTTTTATTTTAACAAAATTTTCAATAAAAGGTCTAATGTGGTAGTAAATTTTTATTTTTGTCTATTAATATGGTACCTCTCTCTAATTGTTTTAAATTTTGACTCTATTTGCCACATGTCTATGAGGTGCCACATGGCATAATGGATATAAAAAGAAATTTTAAACTATAAAAGAATTATAATTTCATAAAATAATTTTTGAATATCTTCAATTTTTTTAAAATTTTTTTAATTTTTATGATTTTTTTATTACAACTTGAAATTGATGATGCGGGTTTGATACGGCATTTTGTAGACGTAGCGGCTTCTACTAAACTTGGTTAACTAATACACATTAGCTTTCTTTAATGCAATTTTTTTAAGTAACATAATGATAAAAATGAACAACTTTGGAGGCCAAATTAGCATACGACCCTATTAATTTTTCTTTTGGAATTTCATTTTTTTTAAAGAATATTGATATTAATGTCTCTAATATAAAAAAGAAATCTAAAATGTGTAAATTGCATGTTTGGCCATTTTATTGCCATGGGGGCATCTAAATTTCTTTCTACTAATAGAGGAATGCTTTATATATTCTTTAAAATTTTACCGTAAGTTCTATGTTAACTCTTAAAAAAGATCATTTTTAAAATTTATATGATTATGATTCTTCGCATGAATTCTACACTTTTATAGCAACAACTATGAAATGGATAATTAATCTTTACGAAAAAAAAAACAAATGAAAATGGAGATGATGAAATCACATAGTATTGTTATATGATTTTGCAGGTGTTCCCACTGCAGGAATGAAAGCTAATCTTCCTAGAATTCCTTGTTTGTATGGCAAGAATGTTTTCCTCTTCATATTGTCGGATGCCGCTTTATTCGTTGTGTAATGTAACTCATGAGCCGATACTTTTCTCTTAGATCTTGCGGACCCAGAGCAGTCAGCGGATTTAAAACTTGAACTCTTGTGATGGTGATCTTCAGATTTTCTGATAAAACTTGAAGAATACTTCCTGAATGTATCTCTATTATGTCCCTCAGATGCGCTTCTAAACAGCAGCAAATCTCTTAATGATCTCCATTTTCTTGAAGAAGAACCCTTTGAAGATGATTGCTTAATATTGCTGCTGATATGATCATTTTCATCTTCTTCATCAGAAACTCGGTAGGGAGAAAGTGATCTTGTTGCTCTACAGCTGGAATTCTTTGATAACATATCATGGACTCTTTCTCTTTCTCTCTCTTCCTCTTCCTCTTCCATCTTCTGTATTCGTTTTCTTACTTGGTGAAAAAGCATGGATGATCTTTTTCCCTTGTGATGATAAAAATGGGATTTTCTGATCATATTCATCAACAACTTGTGGAGGTTTGAAGGGCTTGATTTTCCCACCATCGAAGAGTTCTTCAGCTGAAAGCTGATAGGTTTTCTCCAATAATGGCTGACGAAAATCAAAAGCGAAATTTACTTCATCATCATCATCGATCTTTGTTTTTCCTACTGATTTTGGTTTTTCTTCCCAATCAAAAGGAATCGCCGAAGAACTGCTTATTTGATTATGATTCATGATCGACAAACGATCAAATTCACTATAAAACTCAGATATTCTTGACGGAGTGGTGGGTGCACTGAAGAAACATTCACCAAATCGGCTGGGCGAAGGAGGAGCACTGTTGAAATCAAAACTCGGAATCGGCGAACTTGGTTTCACCACTTCCATCTTTTTACTTTCTTTCCTTGCTCACAAATGTTGTTGAGAACTGAAATTCCTCAATTTCTTTACGAAGCGGAGTGGGAGAGAGTTGCGGCAATAAAAGGTTCTGATTGTTTGACCAAACAGCCGACAATCTCACGTCTGAATTTCGATCTTCTTCGGTCCTCAATCACATGGTGAAGGTCTTGTTTATTTTATAATTATAGGATTAGGTAACGTAAAGACCGATGCGTAGGAGCGTTATGGTGACCCACCGCTGTTTGAGTTTTCTGTGAACATAGACCGTCATGTATTTGTATATTGAATAAAACAGGTTAATATATAAAAATTTGTCTTCTTTTTACATCATCATTCCTGCCCTAATGTCATATCTATTTCATTTTCTTAAAATATTTTGTTTCCCAAGATAACCGGCATCCAGTTTTCTTTAGAAAAATATCACAAGCAATCAAAAGTCAATGCTTCATACAATATATAAAACAATGGTTGTAGAGATAAGTAATCATAAAACCCAAACAAATGAAATACTAGCATCCTTCACTTGAAGCCCATGAACAATGAGCAAAGAGAGAAGTCAAGCCTAAAACTTTAGCAGCCAAACCATCAAAATGAGCAGAGCCAAATTGATATGAAACTGCTCGCTCTCATGGCAATACAAACGTCGTTGCTGACCTAAAACAACAATTGTGAAGGAGCTAAGAAAACAACCCATCATAGAATCCGTGGAAAGAGTCGTCACTAATTTAGTAAAAGGGTCCAAGCTTCACCCTCGACTGAAGACCACAACCTAAACTAAGGCCAAGAATTTATTATTTTGAATCGTGCTTCTTCATACTTTTGAGAGAAAAAAAAAAAGAGACGATGGCTGACGAATAAGGGGAGAGAAGGGGTGGCAACCGACTGACTAATAGCCAAACCATGCACCGGTCACCGTAGAAACTTTAAAGGAGTTGAAGGGCTATTTACTAAAAAGATACGTTATGGATTGCGGAGTGGCTTATGAAGACAATTTAGACTAGCCTTGAGATATTAGTAAAAGTCGGTTGAACTGATTTACGTATTTTGGGGTTAGATTAGCTTTGGCCAAATTAAAAAAAAAAACAATACCCCATATAAAAATAACAAAAAACCCACTGTTAAAATCGACCCAAAATAAATAAAAAAAATTACAATAACAAAAATCACTGGCCCATTGTTTGAAACTTATTAAAATAAAGATTACATAAAGAAAAAATTCTAAACTTACATAATTAAAGTGGTAACTATGAGTTGGAGGCTTTGGATTTATGTTTAAATTAATTTTAATGTTTATTTTAATTATTTATAAGGCCAGTTATATATTTTGAGTTTTTTTAGGAGGATTTGTAGAGTTTATTAGGAGATTTTTTGAACTTCAAGAATAGTCTTTAAAAGTTGTTTGAGGGGGTCTTGTCACTTTATCTTGCATTACTTTTAGAATTGAGGAAGTTAATTAAATCTCACCAACACTATTTTTGGATTCATAATTGTAAAGGAAAAGAAGAAAGGTTAAGAAAAGGAATGGATTTTGTTTGTATTGATAAAATGAAAGTAAATTTAACTATTTTTATTTCCCTCTTGACATTTTAAAGGAAAGCAAAGGATACTCATCTTCTTTAGCTTTTCCTTACATAAATAAAAAATATTCATTTTCTTTCCTTTCATTTCAATCCAAACATAGAGTAAAGTTCATTGCTGATGTTTTGTCTTAATCAAATTATCCATCTTGCCACAAGCCATCTTTCAACTTATACATTCGGTTTCATCATTTATTTACTTCCATTTCTTTATTTTTTATTATCCTAGAATTTACTTTTCTGGAAAAATTAATATATATTTTCTAGTGTTTGGAGGAATCTATGTAAAATATTTTCTGTTGTTTGGTAGATTTTTTAAAAATATTTCATAAAAGTTGTTTTCAATTAAATAAACATACATTTGAGATTTTTTATTTTTCATTGTTTAATTGAATTTATTTTTATCTATAATTTTATATTTTACATTATTTTTGCATATATTAAAAATATTATGTTAAATTCAGATTTATTACAACATCATTTTTTAATTACATGACTACTAAGTGAGTATTTTTTATTTGAAAATGTGACATCAACAAAATTGACAAAAAAACTAATGATGTCTACAATTGGACTTGATTTTCAAATTTGAAAAGTAAAGGGACTAATTTTTTTAAAATAAAACTACAAAGACTAAATTACAAATCTATAAAGTGTACATAGACTTATGGCATATTTTAACCTAGTTATAATTGTAATAAATATTTATTATTAAACTATTGATATTAAATATTTTCGTGAATAATATTGTTTAAAATTATTATTTTTAAATTTTATTATTAAAATAAAGTTGAAATATTAAATAATTTATTAAAATAATAAATTATATTTATTATATTAATAATTTATTATAGGATTAAATATAAATAATTAAATATGTATGTTTAATAATATTAAAAAATATAATATTTTAAATATTTTTTTAAAAAAATATTATCAATATAACAATATTAAGCTTAATTTAAGTTAATTTTTATATAAAAATAAAATTATCTATAGATGAGCTTTTTTCTAAAAAATAACTTACGCTTTGAACCTTTTCAAAATGGTAAGTCATTTTACAGGAAAAAATACTTATTTTACCTTGATCTGTAAGTCATTTTTCGTTGACTAAACTATTTTCTATGAAACAAATACAAAAAAATGCAGAAAATATTTTCCGTAAAACATTTTACATCTAAACAAATGGACTCTTAATTACTCATCTTATTTGCTAAACTTTTCAAGTCTAAAGATCCACCCAAAAAAAAGCTTGGTTTCTATTTGGCTTGAATCCTATTTGATTTATTTATGAGTTTTCCTTATTGGTGTTGAAAATTCTAAGAATTAATTCATTGAGCTTCTTCAAGTGATTATTCAACTGTGTTTTAGAGTAATTATCTCATAAAAGCCTTCATCAACAAGTTTTCTAGCAATTTTTAATATTCCTAAAAAAAAAAGGAAAAACATAACTGCTCCAAACATTTCAAACTTCTTTACTTCTTCTCTAAGTTACACAACCAAATGATGATTATTCTAAAATATTAGCCATAAAATATCTCCATATTTATTGTTTTAATGGGATTTAATCAAAAGTAAATATGCCAACACACAAACTTTGACTATTCCAAACTAGCATGTTGTAATTGTTGTTTGAACACGTAATGGGACAAGCAGTACATATAAAGATAAGGTGAAATTTATTAAATTTCAATCATCAAAGCCACTAATTTTCAAGCTTGGAAAATCAGCAGAATTGCAATGACTTTTTGGATGAAATCCTAATATTTTTGGGTTAAGATGTCTCATGATGTTTGAAGATCTATCTCTTAACTTCAAAATGCATTTTGAATCACTCGATTTTGAATTCAAAAGCTCAAGTTATGACCGTTTTAGTGAAGACTGCGTGAGCAGAATTTCTGAACGGGATTATAATGAGAATTACAAATTTCAGACTTTTAATTCGAGTTTAAATCATTTTGGGTTCGGATTTTAGGCTTAATTTTTATTATATATAAGCCCAATATTTTATTTATCAGATCTTATTATTTTATTCTATTTTTTTATGATTATTAAGTGTTTTAAGTTATTTAAAAGTTTTATGTTAAAAGAAAATTTAGTTTAAAACTACTTCTTGTTTAAATTAAATTATAATTCTAGTATAGTTAAGAGTTTTATTTAGATTTATTTAGCTAGTCTATATATAGGCCTATGTATTGTACACAATTCATTAAATTCATTATTATCAACTTCTTTTTTAAATTTATAAATTCTCTTTAAGTTTTCTTTTTAAGATTTTCTCTTGAATTTCTTTTAGAAGAGTTTTAACAATTTTTTCAAATTATGAGGATCATCTTCAAACTTTTTGTTGCTAACTTTTCTTTCTTAGAGGTTAGATTAGAGCTGCTTGAGGGGGTTGTGAATCTTTCGTGTTTCCAAGACTTCTTATGACTTCTACATACCACGTTCTATCTTTCCATCTATCTTTTTTATTTTCTTCCTTGTTATTCTAATCATAGATTTATTATTCTATTTTAATTATATTAGTTATTCATTTTAATTATTTTATCTAACTTGAATTTGATTGCGTTTCAAGTTGTGTCAAAAATCCAAATTTCTTTTTAAACGTCTACAGTCCTAAGTCAAATTCACGACTTTGACAAACTTTACAATCTGCTTCCACATTCATCCATCTCATTCTTTATCAACAAACAATCAAAGTTTCTAAAAATCTAGTTTAGTGCATAATATTAAACATCATTCTTTTTTGGTTGTGAACTTTCCTCCTTGATTCTTCTTTATCCTACCATAATCTGATTTAGTTCCCTTCTTAAAGAATCTTTTCATGCTCTTTGTGAGCAAGACTAACTACCCTGTGATCTCATCAATTTCATTGTTGGAACAAACTTTTGAAAATTGAATGTTCTGTTCTTTTCAAGACCCATTTTGTCACATCTTGCTTCCTCTAAATTCAACTCAAAAGTTTAGAGTGAGTCTATTAACTCATCCAACTTAAGAGTAGTTGTCTCTTCTATTGTCATAACTTTAATGGTAAAACATTTTGGTAAAGATCACAACACTATGCATATCAATTTATCCTCAGAAAAGAGATCACCAAGACAGAAAGTCTCATTAGTCTCGCATAATCTTGTATAAAATTCATAAATAGCTTTATTTTAAAGCACTTTTAAATTTTCAAACTTGGCTGTTTAAATCTGAGTTTTTAACATGCGCACAACATCATTTTCTTTATGTAAGTTTTGCAAGATTGTTCATGTCTCAGTAGAGATTCACACAAAATAAATTTATGATGGTCTACGTCAGCTCCATTAAAAATAGCATTTAGAGCTTGTGAATTTTCATAAACAATCTTTCTTTCTTCTGCAGTGTATTTGTGTTACACCCTATTTCCTTTAAGCTTGAAAATTTAAAGGTTAAATTGAAAGATACCTTAAGTTGGTAATCTCTATTGAAGAACTAAAAAAGTTTAGGAACGAAATGGGATATGATCGAAAACCAATCTTGGTTTGGTTAAAATGTAACCAATTAATCCCTTAATAGGAAACAAAATGATTATATGGATGAATGGTTGATATACGGTTGGAAGCCGCATATGAAGGGCTATAAATAGTTGAGAAATGAATCCTCAGACGGATTCCTCAGTCTACTTCATCCTCTCTTCTCATTCATCTTCCATGGTTGCTCCGAAGAAGCAATGCTATTGGAAAGCTTTGATTGAGCAATGATTGTGAAACTCAAGAAAATAAAGGATCTAGTAAGCTGGTAAGGTTCTAAATCCCTTAGTGTACGTGAGATTAAATGACCAAAGTTAAGAGTTTTCAGAACTATTTTAAGGGTTCTGCATGTTTTTAGAAAATCAAGGGCTAAGGTAAAAACATTAAGTTTCTCCCCATGAATTGGTTGTTAATCTTAGCTGCCAGAAGAATGGAAACTCTAGGGGTTGGAAAAGTTAAGCGGACAAAGCGAAGAAGCACCAGATGAGTTTCTGTACTCAAACCCATAAGTGTCAAAGTATGATGCATGATTTCATAAGTTTATGAGTATCCGTCATTCTAGTTCAGTATGCATGACCCCATGATGTTTATTTATTATATGTATTGCATATGAAACTATAAAAGGGGATTAGTGATGGGATAAACGAAGTTAAAAATAAGGAAAAGCGAGTGAACTATGTTAGATACCGTCATACGATTTTGTAGAGTGCAAATTGTGATGTGCGAAACTCTAGGCATTGCAGAGACACTACGGAATTCAAGCATCAAGGTATAGGATGTTAAATGGAAGAATGGATGGAATGAAAGGGGAAGAGTAAAGATCATTGCTAAGCCACGGGTCTGATCGAAGGCTATACACCAAGATGAGTAAAACCATAGCTGAAAAATGTTATGACATCATGATAAAAATGAGTAAAATCCTAAATGAAAGATGTTATGACATCAAGACGAAAATGAGTATGACTATGGCTAAAAAAAGTTATGGCATCATGGTAAGTAAGACTAAGACCATAGCTGAAAGACTCTAGCATCCTTCAAAAGTTCGTCAAGACAGTAAACACGAGAAACATAAAGTGTAAGACCATAGTTAGACTATAGCCACCAGTGTAGTCTGTAGGGATAGTAAACGCAGGTTATAATGTGTAAAACCATGGTTGAAAAACATTGTGGCATCATAGTTAGTCCAACGAAACATTAAACATGAAATCATCTGACAGGATATTAAACAAGGGATAGTCCGATAGGACGTTAAATACGGGGTACTCCACCGAGATAGTAAACGCAAAGATTATAGAGGGTAAAACCATAGTTTGACTATGGCAACCAATTGAGCCCGTAGGGACGTCAAACATGAGTAAAACCATATATTAACTATAGAAACATAGAATGTCCGTCAAGACAATAATCATGGATGGAAAATCAAGACAGTAATTGTAGGAAATCCCACCATTGAAGAAAAATGGCTGGAAGAAAAGATAATCGATAGCAAACGATAGTGAACCAGCAAACGAAGGAAAAACAGTTGAAAAAAAATGTAGAAAGAGAAATGATCCGCTAAAATAAAAATTATGAAAGTCGAAAAGGCATAAGGGAAGATAACCAACGGGAATCAGACATGTGAATTGTAGCACCAATAGTACTAGGTAAGCAGAAGAAATAGTAAAATGAGGGAATCGCAATAAGGATTCATCGTTAAGAACAGTTGAGAAAGGTTCAGTGGAGTTGGTAAAATAGAGTCTAGGTCGTGAGCATCACAACAAGAAAGGTCTTGGGATAAGAAGGGATGGCTGAAAACCCAAAATTGAAAAGTTCGATGAGGGACGACACCTATGACAGGTATGTCAGTCAACACTATTCTTCCATAAAGAGAAACCATTTAGGGAGTATCTGCCAAATAGCGAGTTATGAGAGAAGACAATAAACAGAAATCATGAACTTAGATGGTCATACAACGACATTTGACTGAATATTGAAGGCCGCAGTAGATGGTAGCAAAAAGGTGTGATACGCTTAAGGGTAGGGTCCTACGATTGAAGCAAACTTACCAAGAAGTAATCCGACCATTATTTAAACTAAGCGGGATTTAAATTACCAGGACGGCGTGGGACCTTGTTGGTCATACCAAAAGATGGAAGATGAACAAGTCATATTGGATTAAGATAGAAAGGGGTCCGTCATGGGCAAAGGAGGTCGAGAATACTCACTAAGAGTCTTTGGAAATATAGGCTGGATGGCTACATTAATAAGGCTTGATGGTAAGAAGATGAGAACCACTTAACATAAGTAGGAGGAAGGAAAAGAGCTTGCAGAGATGGAAAGACATTTAGAAGAATTATCAAAGAAGACTATTAGTGGCCAAAAGATAATTGCTCAACGATCTACCTGCTAATGGACAAAATCAGAAATAGGATAAAGTCGACTACGACAGATTAAGGAAAATGTCTCAAACAAGCAAGGAGTTGTATTATAATTTGAACCCCAGCAAGGTGAGGAAAGTTTTGTGTAATGAAGAAATTCACCAAGTTCAATTGAACTTACAAGGGTTTGACCTGTGATTGCAAGATATGCGAGAGAAAAAAACTCGAGGAGGGATCAAGCTAGATCATGTGAATATAAGGAATCATTTAAGTAGAGTCATGCACATTGGAAGAGGGTACCATTAAACACTCCACCTAGGGGTCAAATGTATTGTAAATTAATAGTTACCTTAGAGTCCAGAAACCTGGGTTAGTAAACTTTTCTTCGAGGGTTTTTGTTGTATATGATATGTATTTATTTAATAAAGTCGCTTATAATTGATTAAGCTACTAATTAATTGGTCCTTAGTTCAAATTCAAAGAGGCCCTTTTTGTGACACTCCATATCTGAATTCAACAATCAAGTCAAATGAAGGTGTTGTAACTTGCTTCTTTCTTTAGGACGTGTGGTGTTATCAACAACCACCACAATGGGTCGAGGCCACCCGTCTTCAACAACTTCCCTGGCTACTTCATTAATAGACATAAAGAAAGCCCTCATATAAGCCTTCCACTGTACATAGTTTTCTAAAACAAGTAGCAAAGGGGTCAAGTAACCGAACCACCTTCCTTCATGGATTTCATGATGGCAAGCCAAATTGAGAATCTGCTTCTCGCATCTCTAGAGCTCACTTTAATACCAATCTAAAAAGTCTTTGGTTTGCACTAGTTTCAACTCTGTTGTTCTAATTTCTATTAGAACAGATGTTGGGACAGAACAATTTAAACAACAAAGCAAGAAGCAAAGTAAAAAAGAAAAGTAACATGCAACATGTTTTAATTCAATTCAAATCAACAATCCTACATTTACGAAACCTCACTCAATGAATGATTTTTACTCAATGATTTATCCGGCAAATTATTGACCTAAGCCCAATCTACCCTTTTACACTGAATAATTGTAGCCCCACACTTGAACCATAATTATTACATATCACTCTCCCAAAATCCTTACTTTATATTTAATATAACTCTCCAAACAACACCTAAAAGAGTATCAAATATAACAAGAAAAACACAGCAAGAAACTCTAAAAGCATATTTATAAACTTCTTTTAAGTCATCATCCAATAGTGTTTTTTCTCTTTAATTAAACTTTTTTACCACTAACATTAGTAACCACAAAGCTTTGTTACTCAAAAGGAACAAGAGACGAGTTTCAGGACAATCAACATGAATATGAGCTACGAGTAAATATATATTTTAAATGTTTTATTTTCTTATAATTCACTAGAACATAAAATGGCACATCTTTAAGCCCCAACAACGTCAAGAAGAAGCATCACCAATGTAAACACGTTTTAGATCTTTTTTCGCTTTCTTCTCAACCCTAAGTCGGAGCCCGAATCTGATTAAAGAATTTAAATTACGAATTATTCAACAACAAAGTAAAACAAGAAGATGGATTTATTGGTCTAATTTTTTTTTTTTTGTCATTGTATTTTCTTTTATTCGTAAATGTGTATACAGTGTATTTAGAGAACCCATTGATTGTATGGGTTTCTATTTCCTACAGATACAAACAAATAAATGAAGGAAGCTGAAATACAGTGTAGAGGATAAACAGAGATGATGTACAGAAAGATGCTATACAAATGTTTGAGCATATGAAAGTATATACTGGGAGGTTCTAACTTTTACCTAATGGTTAGTTACCTGATCCACTCCTAACCGTAAAACTTCAATTCCGCCAGCTTCCCATAAAAAAAATCAAATATAAAACCATCAATTCAGAGAGAAAATAAAAAATAAAGTGAAACAAATGATGCCAAATGCCGAGTATAATACTAAACTTCTCTTCATGTATACTGAGCTTTCAGTTTACGCAAGAATTCTAATGTTTCTGTGTATGAAGGATCAGATCGGCTGAGTGGTTTGCATGAATTTATATGATCTGTTGATTCTAATACCTGTTTCACAGTAGAAAGAAGAATGAATTTTGGAGAATAGCACCATTTAGACGTAGCATTTTCAATTTGTGGATGTTACCTATTTAGATTATTATACTTTCATAGAATCATTATTATTATTTAAAGAAAATACAAGTATCTATGTGAAATGATAAACACTTACAACGAGTTCACCAAATCCGGGGTAGGCTGATTCAATTGGCACAATTTCCATACGGAACGCCCATCCTCCATAACCTTCAACTATTGGAGTGACCTTGGTCTGAAAGATATCAAGTTTGAAGATCATATCAACCTTACCACTTGATTAGATTAAAATGAATTGCAAACACGCACAATGATGCAGTATTCTAGGGGGAGGAGAAAAGATTATCATCAATATATGCATATCTATTACCTCGCAGAAACTAAGGACTTGGAGCATCTGTTTCTTATGAAGGCGACGAAGGAAGTCATTAAGTTGCACAAGTCGTGGAGAGCCACTTCTCAATTCTCCTATCTATGAAAGAAAACCAATGAAAATGGTTCAAACATCAGATTCTGAATTGAAACTATTTTACAAGTCCAAAATTTGGAATTATAATTATTTACTGATTAAAACGTTCATAATTGATTAAAATACTAACAGTTGGAGCCGGACGTAACACAAGGCCCATTCGCCAGGGCATATCAGCAAGCTTGCTACCAAAATGTGGACAGCTATAGAACACCTGAAATTAGATGAAATGTTACTATTGTTGAACTTGCCACAGCAAGAAGTTCAAATACATTAACATCATACCTCAAGGTTCCTTTTATTTAAACAAAGGTATTTCGGTTTTTGAATAAAATAATGGAAACAGAAAATCTCTAATATTTTGAGCACTTACAACTCCAACAGTGTTGTTCACAAGGTCATCCATATTTTCTGCCTTTGCTTTAAATAGCATCTGCTTGACCACCAGACCTCCCAGGCTACATATAAGAGGAAGTCATGCATTGAACGATAAGGCAAAATTGGAACAATTAAAGACTACCATAGTCGTTTAAAAAAAGTTCTGGCACCAAAACACCCAAGTCAAGATAGCTCTTGCACTAGAACCCCCAAGCCAAAAATGTAAAAAGAAAGAGAGGTTAAATTGATTAACCTGTGGGTCACAAATACAACAGGCCGACTCCCAATGCCAGCAGCAACCAGCTTCTTCAATAACATGGAACTAACTTCCTGGAAGTCAAAATGAAAAGTTCATGAACATAGTCAGCAGAAAAAGCATATGATAGCCACAAGTTTGAACATCTGCATTACACCCACAAATATCATAAGAAATATGGAAGCATATAACTTCATTAACTGAGTTTCAAACGATGCTTCCAATGTTGCATGAGTTTAAAGAGGAGAAAAACTCATAAGTTAATCGAAACATGCATATACGTATTTCATAAATGAATTTCTCAGGTGACACTTCCACAACTCGAGTAAACGAAGCATGACAAAAATCACAAACTAAATAAACCAAAAGAGGCGAACCTGAAGAGGCAGGGAAGCTCCAGACCACTGTGTTAGGTTCGTCTGTATAAAATAAGATAGATCTTGAAGTATGAGAAACAGTTGCTGAAGACCTCAACATTACTAGAAGTGAATTGCTTGCAAAAAAAAAAAACTATTAATTTGAACTTCTGAAAACTACCACCAAACTTAAACAAACCTTGTACTTAAGGGAAAACAAGCGAGCTTGAGGAAAATCAGCCGAAAGCCATTCACCTGGCCAAAAGGTCCCAAGCTTCCCTGCTTCTTCATCAATTTTCTCTACCAGGCCAGACTTAGTTGAGGATTTGTCCTCAGCTATGCGCCAAGTTTTATAAGGTCCACCACGTAGCCCATGTACAAATACAATATCCATTTGAGGAATCTCAGAGTCAGCATCATTATTAGATACATTAAAAGATTTGGATGAGTCAGAAACATCTGAAACTTGGGTTACGGCTGTACTATCACTGTTTGTGGAACCAACCTCATTCGAACTAGACTTATCTTTCTGAACAGAGGACTGATCTTTTCCACAACACTTCCAATGGGGACGTTCAGGGTTAATTAAGAATATCATGTCATCATAACTTGGACAGATGCTTGTACCATCTCTGCTACCATTTTCAGGACCACTATTTACTGAGTCAATACCAATTTGCTGATGGCAAATTACATTTAATAGAATTGCCCTAGCATAACTTCGTATCTTAAGGTCATTGATGCTTGATATCTTCCCATCAGCACAATCCTCAAGCCAGTTACACCAAGTTTCATCAGCTGCAATGACTTTCTGAACTTTTGGAAGGAGTGAAAGAATAGCTAACAGTCGAGCTGCATGCCTCCGAATGTGAGCAGTAGGTGGCACTCGGACACTTGATGGAGTGTTTGCATTTGAAGATGACACCTCACCTTCAGTACTTGAAACCCTTTCTTGTGCTTCAGGCGCTCTAGATGCATCATAAGCCTCTATTGCAGCCAGTTTCTCATAATCATCACGTAACAGATAGCGTCTTAGCAAACATAAGAGCCCTAGATCGGTAATCTTATCCTGCAATAAAGAATCTTCGGCACAAATTTCAGTCAGTGCTTTGATCCCTTTGAGGGTTGCCAATGCAGAATCTGCAACATCTAACTTTGGAGGATTATCTTTCTTCAGATTTTTAAATGGTCCAGCAAAAGGATCAAGAGAAAGAAGATCTGCCAGGGGGAATGTATCAACAGAACCGGTTAACCAATTTCCAGCCATATTAACGACAGCAACTGCTAATTGATTAGTAGTCTGTCCAGCTGAAAGAATGTTAGACTGGTCTATCTGAGTCTGCAAATTTCAACAGATCATGAGTAATTTAAGTTGAAGTTACTAAAATCTATTCTTAGCCTTCAAAACATGTCCATACTGAGGTTAAATTTGCATATAACAATGAAAGCAATTAAAAACAAAAGGTACACATTCGAACCTTGACTTTGTCGATGCCTTCTTTAACAGATGATGGCTTGCTGGAGACCAGGATATCATTCAGCAGAAGAGCTAACCAACCTTGAGAAATTGGAACAGAAGATGGACCATGGTCTTCTAGAATGCAAGAAAGAATTCTTATGGCAGAGGACCGAATTTCATTGGAGGAAGATTTTCCAAAAACCCAAGAAAGCAGAATACCAGACCACTTTTGACTTTCTTCAATAGATAAATGCGAGTCCTCAGTTGAGAGCAATTCCAAAGCTTTTGCAAGAGCTTCTTGAACCTGCTGATGCTTTGATGTTATCTTTGCAGTTACTCTCATCAGTTCAAGACCCTTCTCCATTACAGTCCTCCGAGCTTGGTGGCTCCTCTCAACAGCAACTATAAAAGCCGATAAAGCCATTTGAGATAAGGAAATGTCTTCATTTTTGCTTGCATGTGAAGCAGTAGAAAGAAGACTGGATGCCCAATCAGAGACAGAGTCATTTAAGGGAAGATTATGATCTTCCAATAGCAACCGAGCCACCAAGCTACCATGCCATTTCACAGATCTCTCAGGTGCTAGTAAAGCACACATGACAGCCTCTCCGTCTCGATCCAATTCTTCAATATGAGACCTATTGATCTCCGACGCCATTGCCCAGTTGGCTAATGCCCACGTAGCGAAAGGCACAGCAACATGCTGAGAATGCAAATCATCCCAAAGACCAGGAACAACAGCAGCTGACAAATTGGCTTGTTCCACTGAACTACCATGCTTATTCATCAATGCAAATGTTCTCGGAGTATCCCTATCTAATTCTGAAGGGGTATCATTTGAATGATCTAATGTCATATGCTCAGATGTTCTCGACAGCCCTATAGCAGTCGTCCCTTCAAGAATTTTAATTCCAATCCCTTTCATCCCTCTTCCAGCATCATCATCATCATCATTTCTCTCTCCCTCGTCTAAATGCATGTCACCTTCTTCAATAACTTGAACAGCTGCAGCAATATCTCTCATTTCTGCATTTCCCGGTAGCCAAGGCTTAAAAGATTCCTTTTCTACACACTCACAATTGGATGTAACAATATCCATTATAGCAGCCACAAGCATACTTCTACCTTTCAAAGAATCAGAAATATCGAATGAACTACGACCCGAATGCTGCTCCCACACAAAAGCTATTTATCAATGGTAAAACAAAAAACTTAGAAGCACCAACAAGATTAGGGTGCAAAAAAGTTACATTTTCATAATCAGTATATAACAAAAAGAAATAAACACGTACCCTTTTAGATTTATTTTGAGGTTGACATGAAAAAATGAACCTCAACAGATAGGAAACGGCGCCTGGTCTTCCAAGCACGTCTTTGCGCACGTCGGGATCCGCAATTAAGTAAGCCAATGCCCTCGCCGCCTCAGCCTGAGTGCCGCAAACATCTGCTTTGCCCACTGCTACCGTCTCCAGGAGCCAATCAACTACCGCGCCGCCACTAGCGTTCACAATCGCCGCTCTGCGGCTCGCATTGGCAGCGGCAATGTCCGCAAGCAAAGACGCCACGCGTAGCTCGAACCCAGCCCGAACTTCGTGGTTTGCGGATGACATCACCGACCTCAACGATTGCCACAAAACAGAGGCGGCAACGCTGGTTTGTTTGGCTTGGTGGACGATCCTCCTGAAGGACTCGTTCGATTTTTGCATCGTGTGCTCGATTGAGTCGTAAAGAGGACTTCTCCTAGGGCTAGGGTTACCGTTACCGCCGGAGGCTTCATTGCCTTTATTGGCAGATAAAACAGCGACGGAAGCGACGATAGCGGAGAGGAGAGTGGCGGAGAGGGCCAAAACGGAATTTCGAGAAAGAGAAACCGTTGCAGAAGGGCGAGTTGAAAGCTGAGTTTGAAAATTTTGCGGCGGCGGTGATTGGGAAGGGACGGGTTGCCGGTTTTTGAGATTGTTAGGGGATTCAACGGAGTTGGGAGAAAAGGAGGAAAACCGTCGCGTATAATGAAGATAGCAACGCCGACGAGATCTTAAGCAGTAACGAAGCATAATTTTAATTCGAAAAAATAAAGGAAAAGATTGGGAAATTCCGTTGAAGCCACTGTTCAAGAGGATGGCGGGAGGAAAATGGTTGTTTATATATATAGATGGTAAGGACGGTCTATAAAAATGGAATTTTCTAGCCGCATATGCCAACCTTTTTGTCCCTTCCAATACCAGGCCTTTCAATTTTAAACCTTGGGCCTAATTAAAATGGGTTTAATACTCTCTACAAACAAATCAAAAATCCGATATGATGAATTTAAAACTCAATTTAACTTGATTTTATCAACAAAACTCAAATTCACCTGAATTCGATATGATTTCAACCTGAATTTATTTTCAATCCAACTCAAAATTAACTTGACTTGGGTCTAAAATTACTCAAATGAGTAACCAGCTCTCTTTTTTTCACTTCTTTCGTCCCTTTTCTTGTCGTATAATTAACCATGTTCAACAAAATTGCCACCGTGTTTTTCCTTACTCTTTCATTAATTCTAATCTTGTCATCCAACAAATCACCTAAAACCCTAACTTCACTTGGTTCCCGCATCACTTTTTTACTTTCTTTACTAATGTAGTCGGTTCCAACCATTTATATCAATATGTACCGTTCCACTTACTTATACATGAATAATATTAAAGAATATAAAATTTATAATTTTTTATCATTATATTAATGAATAATACAAACTTTTCCTGAAACATTATGTACTGATTGGTGCATGAATATTTTATATTGAAATTTATTTAATATAATCATTTGATATTTGTAAATATTTATATATATATTAAATATTTTTTAAAAAATATTGATAAATTTAAAATAATACATTGAAATATAACGTTATCAATACACACCAATTCTAATAGAAAAACGATACATCTACTAAAATATCTCGCTCTTCACGCCTTGCAATTTGCATCAACATCGTCATACATCCTCCACGATCCCTACACTTGCATCCTTAACTATCAATGGCACTAGAGCATGAACTGCCTCAAGACCCATCAAACAAACTCAATTCCATAATTAAAGTGTGGCCTCTGGCATCGCCTCCTATGCATTCTTAATCAATTGAGGGGACCCATTGTTATCAATGATGATCAATGCATAAAGAATATCACGTTTTGACTCAAATTTTTCAATAAATTATTTACATTTTTTATAATTTTTTATATTTTTATAAAATTTTAAATACTTAATTTTTATAATTTTAATCCAAAACACTATATGATAAATGATATGTCATGCCGCATCAATAAAGTTATCAAATGAGGTGTCACATTACATCAGTAATGGCATTAGTAAAATCATCAAATAAGACGTCATGCTAGTTAACAAAGTTGTTAATTAAAATTGAATTTTTTTGACAAAAATTTCAATAATATGGGCGACATTCAGAAAAAGAAAAAATTAAATAACAATGAAAAAGAAAAGAAAAAACTTAGGGACAAATTTTGCAATTCTGCTTTAAGAAAATTTGAGAAAATAAAAAATCAACACATTAAAAGAAAAAGCATAAGAATCCACCAAAGACACTACAAGTATACAACTATATATATATTTTGAAATAGAGACGACTGGGCTTTTATATATATAATGAACAGAAAAAATGGGCCACGGACCTGCCTAAGAAACAAAGAAAATAAAAGCCCTATCCGGAGCAAAGCTGAACAGGCAAGTTTCCTAAAAACAAAAATGAAACAGCTAAAGAAATATAAACCGACAACCTAATAGATGAATCTAGAAAAAGCAGCCTACTCTACCCCAGTCATTTCAACAACAGCTGTACTCCACATTACTATACGAATCGTTATTTCAGTCTTATCCAGCCTTTCAGTCGATAGCCTTGCCCAAAAAATAAACATTCATTGCTATCTTCATAACTCTTCCATTCCTCATCATCGTCTTCTAGTCTGGATCTCTTGCCCAACGACCTTCCGAAGGCGAGTCATGCAAATTCGGTTCTCCTTGTACCAGGTAAGAGGTGACTCCGCTCTCTAAAGCTTCTTTTGCAATCTGATGGGCACGTATATTATCTGATCGGGGGATATGCTTGAACTCTATTGTTTGAAAATGAATGCACCTCTTCTGAATATCTCGAATAATTACTTCTATGACTGATTTGTCTGTTTCTGTTGTTTGACACTTCCTGATTACTGTTATTGAATCCCCTCTGATTTGTAATTCACGAAAACCCAATAAAATCTCTAACCGAATTGCTTCCAATCCTGCATATGTTTCTGCCGCGAACGGAGATGGCACATTATTGTGAAGGACTGACTTTGATGCCAAAAGTTCATCAACACTCCGGAGGCAGATCTGGAAGTTCGCTTGTCGAACGCAGCGTCGAAATATATCTTAATCATTGGTAAGATTTCCATGCTTCTGTTTCTTCGAAATAAATCTGATGATTCTTGCTTAGTTCTTGCCTCATCTAGCTCAGCCTTGTAACTTAGAATGTTCTGTGCTAGTTGTCTTCCTATGATAAATATCCGTTCATGTACTAGCCGATTTCTGGAGTACCATATTAGCCATAGAGCATAGCAAAAGAGTCGACTCTGCTCCTTAGTTCCCTGCAGAAGTACCCAGGTAAGCCAATCCCGAAACTCAGGTATTGAGTTGTTGGTAACCCATGAAAGGTTTAACATCTGCCAAGCTTCTAAACTTGTAAGACATTGTCTAAATATGTGCGAGCAGTCTTTATCCCCCAAACAACCGCGGGGGCAGCAAGCATTTATGAGCACCCTTCTGCTCCTAAGGTTTACAAGTGTGGGCAAATAATTCCAAAAGATACGCCAAATTGTATTTGTGATTTTTGTAGGAAGTTGTAGGCTCCAAAGTTTGCTGTAAAAATTTTTTAATTCGATCTGTAATATAATGCTACTAGGATTTAGTGAAGAATCCTGTAATAGTTTATAGGCGCTCCGAATGGTGAATTCCCCAGATTGTTCCCCCTTCCAAACTTGACGGTCAGCATAGTTCATTTCAGCAAGAGGGATCTGTAATATTCACTGAACAACCTCATTCTGAAAGGTATTACATACTAACTCTACTTTCCACTTCGTACTCGAATTGTTAATAAGATCTGAGACTAATTCCAGCTCCTCGTTTTGTCTTGTTCTACCGATTAATTGTTTCAATCCCGGGGACCCAACAATCATTCCAAATGGATATCTCTCTCCCAGTTCCCACTCTCCAGCATAGCTCTCTATGGAGAAGTCCCTTCGAAGCCCAGATGCTCTTCTAGGTGAGAAAAGGTAGATTTCCTAACCTAGCCTCCATAAATTTTGACTGCGGATAGTATTTTGCCTTCAAAACCTTCGCTAATAATGAATTTGGATAATTAATCAATCGACAACCTTGATTTGCTAACAACACGATATTAAATTAGTTTAACTTTCGAAAACCTAAACCCCCACTCTCCTTCAAACTGCAAAGATCTTGCCAAGTGTACCAATGAATACCCCTCTTTCCTCTACCCTTTTGCCACCAAATTTTTACGAAAACACTCTCGATACCGTCACATAGAGTTCTCGGTAGTAGGAAACAGACCATTGTATAAGTTGGAATAGCTTGAAAAATAGCTTTAATAAAGACTTCTTTGCCTCCCTGTGATAAATATTTTGTACTCTATTTGTCAATATGCATTGTTATACGATCCTTCAAATTTTAGAAAGACTCTTTTTTCCTCCTACCTACCATATTTGGCAAGCTTAGGTATCGTTCCGGTTCCTCCGAACATCAAGCCCCCAGCAAGCTGGCAATTAATTGCTTATCCATTGACGACGTATTTTTGCTAAAGAAAACCATTGACTTCTCGAAATTAACCTTCTGACTCGAACAAGCTCTATATTTGCTTAAAATATCTTTAAAAAGATGTGCACCTCGAATTGTAGCCTCCCCAAACAAGATGCAATCGTCTGCAAATAATAAGTGTGAAATCGCTGGTCCACTCCTGCTGACCTTCACCCCTTTCAAACTTCCTTCCTGCATCGCTAGTCTCAACAAGCTCGATAGACCCTCCCCACATAAAAGAAATAAAAATGGGCTCAAAGGGTCACCCTGTCTAAGGCCCTTGGATGGTCGAAATTTTTCCCTAATGGATCCATTAATGACAATTGAATAAGAAACAGAAGAAATGCAATTCATAACCCCTTCAACCCATCTTGTAGCAAACCCCATACGAATCATCACTTCCTTCAAGAATCTCCATTCGACCTAGTCATACGCTTTACTCATGTCCAACTTCACTGCCATAAACCTTTTTTTTCCCTATCTTTTATGCTTAAGCGTATTAAGAATATCATAAGCTATCAGCACATTGTCTGAGATCAATCTTCCTGGCACAAATGCACTTTGTGCCTCATCAATACATTTCCTGATTACTCTTCGAAAACAATTAGCAATTGCCTTCGCCAATATTTTGTATAAAACATTACAGAGACTTATTGGATGAAAATGCGACATATTCATGGGATTAGAATTTTTCGGAATAAGCACAATATTAGTTGAATTCAACAAACTGAACTCCATATCGCCATTTAGTATTTGTACGCAATAAGAAGTGACCTCATCTCTAATAATGTGCCAGCATTTCTGCTAAAACAAGGTTGGAAACCATCCTCCCCTGGCGCTTTAGTTGCCCCTAACTCGAATACCACTGCTCGGATCTCTTCCTTAGTATATGCAGCTGTAAGTTTCCCATTATATTCTTCAGACACGCAACAGTCACTACCAGACAACACATAATCATAATTCCCACAATCTCCAGCCGTGAACAAATTATTGAAATAAGACCTAGCAACACCTTCCAATTCAAGCAGATTCTCCATTTCTTCGCCAATATCATTCTGCAGTGTATGTATCTAATTTTTTCGTCGCCGTTGGGTTGCTGAATTATGAAAGAAGGCAGTATTTTTATCTCCATATTTCAACCAATTCAGTCTAGCTGTCTACTCCCAATAATGTTCATCTTTTTCTATTTCTAAACTCAGTTGAATTCTTGTGTCAATCAAATCTGCCAAATTTCCTTCATCCCTGTCATTGGTCAGCAAGTCGGTCAGCTTATCGGTAAGAATCTGCCTCTTTCCCTTTCGCCTTACACGAATAGTCCCTGTCCAAAGACTCAAACCTTTCTTTAGATTCTCTAACTTCATGAGTAGCGTACCTGGAGAAGACTCCTACAAATGTTTAACTTCTTCAAAGAAAGTATCTTCCAATACCCACCAAGCTTCAAATTTGAAAGAGAGACTCATTTGTCTTTCTTCATCTTTCCTCATATTGATCAAAAGGGGACAATGATCTAAGAAAGAATGCACTAGATGTTGGACCTTGACCTCCGGAAACATAGAAATCCAACTAGCCGTAGCAACTCCTCTGTCTAGCCTCTCTTGAATATTTGTCTCCGGCAGATTGCCCCTTTCCCACGTAAACTAAGTTCCCGAATACCCTATATCGATCAATTGACAAACTTCCAAAGTTCTTCGAAACGACTCCATTCGTGTCTCGTCTCTTGGTAATCTTCCATTTTTTTCAAACCCATACATAATCTCATTAAAGTCCCCACAGACAAACCAAGGGATATCCTCCACAGAAATCAAACTTTCTAGCACCCCCCAAGCTTCGTTCCTCTCTCGTGCATAAGGAGAGCCATAAAAACCCGTATATCTCCACTTAACCCTAGTATCACTGTCCTCGACTAACACATCAATACGTTGCTTAGAAAACGTTTGAAGTGTTATGTTAACATCCCTTTTCCAAGCCAAACATAAACCTCCTCTAGTACCATCAACATCGAGCTCGATACCATTTCGAAAACCACAACTTCGTCGCACTCGTTCCATTTGCTGTCTACATTATTTTGTCTCTATAAAGAAGACTATTTGGGGTTTGTGACTTCAGCGTATGCTGAAGCCGTCGAATCATTCATGGCCTCCCCAAACCACGAACATTCCAACTCAGGATTTTCATTGTGATCGGTCAGCTTGCCTTTTGGCAGCCGCCGATAATACATGCCTAGAACCCAACTCCCTCCTGGTCCTTGTTGTGAAAGCCTCATACCCATCTCTACTAGATGACTCTTCTATCTCGCCTCTACTTCTCTTCTTCCCTTCCTCTCCGATAATAACGCCCTCCTCAAGATCATGTTCCATGGCATTTTGCGAATGATCCATCTCGATACTCCCCTTAGATTTATCGAACGCTGACAACCTTCCTTCTAAACTAAAACCCAGAATTGGATTAATGTTTTCCCCTCCCCTCTCAACAGATCCCTCTTCCCACATTCTATTCCTCTGGGTTCGGCTTTCATTCCATTACTATCCATTTTTCCCCTCACTTTCCTCCCTTAGCCAGATGCTTGTCATTGATAACGCTCTACGGGATTGGGTGCGCAATGATAAGTCCCAACCCATCTTAGCAACCTCCACATCCAACATCATTTTAGCCTCATAAAACGAGTCACTATACCCCAATCGACCACAATAGAAACAGAAAAGGGATAGACATTCATATTTAAACCTGACATAGGAGCATCTGCCATTAAACAAAACTTGCTTTTTCCTCTTCAAGGGGCGTCTGATATCAAGTTTGGCTCTAATTCGCATGTAATTCCGGTTTTCCTTCCCTCTGCCTGATCCATCATATTCTAGGAAATCGCCTAGGAAATTTCCCGATTGCTCTGCTAATTTTTCAGAGAATAAGAAAATAGGGACGTCGTGGATTTGAACCCAGAATGGACTATAAATTAATGAAACTTTTAGTGGCTCCTCCCCTTGTTGTAAGTGAGACAGAATCAACAAGTGATTATTGAAGGTCCACAGTGAACCTTTTAAAACTCTCTCCAGATCCATTATATGGAAAAACTGGAATAAATATCTTTTTTCTCCCAAATCCCTAATTTGAACTCCCCTTACAGGGTGCCATAGATTGGCCATCGTACCCTTCATAGCTGGAATATTAATTAAACTGGCTGTTAAAAAACAACCTACCAATTGAAACACTTCTTCCCCAACAGCATGTGGTTCCGTTTGGATCTGTAAAATTTCATCCTCTCCATCGTTAAGCGACAAAACTGCTAATTCATTCTCCATCTCTGCAGGTAACAGATCTACATGTGACTCTAAACTCTCGACACACAGTAGGATGATGCAGTACCAGGAGCGCCGAACAGATCTAGACAGAAAACAATAAAACCAGAATAAAACCTAAAGACGCATACCAGAGGCGGCAGACAGAAACGTGCTAGGGTAGCAGACTTTACCATTAGTCTACAACTATATTTAAAAACAGGCTTAATGCACATTTTAGTTATTGAAGTATACTACTTTTTTCACTTTAGTCCTTACAATTTCTTTTAGTCCACTTTAATATTTAACGTTATCTGATTTTTCCAGTTTAGTCCTTTAACATTAAAAACTTACTGTTGAGATATTCAATCATTCATATACTGCCATGTGTCATGTTGTAACATCATTGTGACATCATTATTCGAAAAACATTAAAATATCTTTAAAATGATTTTTTTTTTAAAAATTGACAAAAAATTATTAAAATTATTTCTTAAAAATTATAAAATTACAAAAAATATAAAAAAATAAAAATAATTACTAAATTTTGTTTTAAAAAAAATAGAAAATTTAATATTTTTAATTCTTTAGGTGATAAATTTTAGATAAGTTTTTTTGAAAATATTTAAATAATGATAAATAATTTTATTTGTTATTTAAATGATTATTTAATTGAAATAACATTATCTTTCATTATTTAAATAATTTAAAAAAATTATCTAAATTTATTACCTAAAAAATCTACCCATTATAATAAATTATGATTGATTAAATTACAAAACAATTATAATAAGTGATGATATCTTCCCAAAGACAACAATATCATGTTTAAATTCTAATAAATGTAATTTATAATTTTTTTTAAAATATAAAAAATATAATATGTTTTTATTTTTATTTTTTGTAAATTTTAATATATTTATAATTCTTTTGGCAATTTTATAATTTCATTTCTATTTTTAATAATTTTAATAACTTTTATAATTTTAAAATAATTCTTTTATATTTTTAATATTTTTTATAATATTTTAGTTTTTATCTATTTTAATAATTTTAATAATTATGTATATTTTTAAATTTTTGTAATTTAATATATTTTTAAGGTTTTTCAAATGATAATATCATCACATGTGACAGCATATGATTGGTTGATTTTTTTTAACGTCAAAAAATGAATCTTTAAGGACTAACTTAATAACATCTAATAATATTAGAAACTAAAGTGAGCCAAAAGAACTTTAAAAATCAAAATAAAAAAATGGATATACTTCAAGATTAAAGTCTGCATTAAGTACACTTCAAAAGTTTCTTTTTTTCTTAATTCAGGTTTAAAAGCCCAAAAACCTTTGAAAGAAAATATAACTTTTTATGTTTTTTGAATTTTCGCATAATAATAAATTTATTTTCACTTTTTTATCTGATCCTTATTCTTTTTTAACTAAAGTTAACAATTAATTTTTCTTAAAGAGTCAAACCACATAATTTTAATAAAAATGTTGACTAAAATATTATTTTTTAACTATATTCACATGGCAACTCATGCAACGTGAACAAATAATTTAAAAACTATAAAATATTTTAAAAATTAAAAAAACATAAAATAAATGTGGATTGCCAGGCAAGCTGCAATCTTTAAAAAAAAATTTAAAAATCCAACATTTTGAGGTAATTTTTCATAAAAGAAATATCAATTCAATACTTTTAAAAAAGGTTGATGGCGAATTCGACTCCTTTTAAAAGATTGTGAGTTAAATTTTCGACTCCTTTTAAAAGATTGTGAGTTAAATTTATCTTAAAAAAGATAAGAGCCAAATTGACAAACATAAATATTAAGAGCTAAGTTTATCATTATGCTTATATTTTATATATTTTAATTTATTACATTTTTTAAAATTTTAATTTTTTGAAACATTTTAGGTTTTTTAATTTTAATTTTTAAAAATTTTAAAATTAAAATTAAAATTAAAATGACACAATACGTAAATTTTAAAAATTAAAATTAAATTGATGTAATATTTAAATGTTCAAAGCTACATTCATTATTATGCCGTCTCAAAATGCAATTACCAAAAAAAAAATGTAATTAATTAAACTACAAAGAAAAGCTTTTCTATAGTCTCATCATGTCTTCTACAATAACCTCACCTCAAAAGCCAGCAGCACCAACGATGGTCATGTCTTAAATACCTCTCAGTGCCGAGCTGAGACCAGATCAACCAATACACCTTTCGTGGTACAAAAAAAATTGTTCTGTTGATTACATGTAAACGGGGCATTCTATAGAGTATGTGGCGAGATCCCAGATTGACTGCTGATGGTCATGTATTGTCGAGATCTCGGATTGACTTCTGACGGTCACGTCTTGCTGATCAAAGTTCAGACACTAATGACACCAGATACCCAAGGAACAATAACAGGAACATTCCGGTGGCTGTTTCTATAACCTTCAGGGTATCGGTCCTTAAAGTTCAGACTTGGCTTCTCAGACTGCAATTTTGTTTTTAATTAGCTTCGGGATTGCAAACAATTTCTGTTGGATGCAAAAGTACAAAGAAAATGGTAACTAGACGTATTGGAAAAACAGCACTTACGTATTTCAGCCAGCACTCCATGTGTTTGTGTTCATATTTATCTGGGGAATAGCAACCGGTCTCGGATGGACAATAAACCCATATATTGCATTTCTTTTCACCCGGTTTCGCAGCTTTCGCCTGATCTAAACAAGCCTGGCAGCAATCAGCTGCACTTTCTTTGTGATGTGTAAGACCCCATCGAACACAATCACCATCATAATCAGTGTGAAGTTCAGTACGGCACTCCGGCAGAGGAGGCCTCCCAGCTAAAATTTGTTCTGGATCATCTGTATAAAAGAATTAGAACTCAGCGATGGCCATTTCTAACCCTAATATCAACCTAAAATACGCATGTTATTTTGACCTATGTTGTCTGACACTTCATTTTTTGCTAAAATACTCATATCCAACACATTCAGATATAGGTATGGGGGTATTCATCTCCAAATATATGAAAAAACTTTGAAAAATAGAGTACACCCGTGTCCAAAACATACCCATTATCTGGCACTCACTCCTATCTCGAGTAACATAGATATTGACAATAGAGATAGATGGCTTTGATCAACAGGAGAATTTGAACAATTACCAGTATCTTCCACGTCCTCAGGCTTATCATTATGTTCTTGATTCTTGATTTCATTGGGAATCCAAAGGCCAATCTCTTCTGACAGTGCAGCCCAATTTGACTCCAAGACTTTTACTAAATTCCCTACAAATAGTAAGCTGACGAGTAAGTTTAACGCTCTGCGACAAGTAAAATGTTAAGCTTTTTTTTATCTTGATAATAAACCAAAAGTAACAATATAACAGCTTTCGGATTATGAGTTACCTGCTTCCTCTCGCAGAAGAGTTGAATCCAATCTCTCTCCTCCAAGGGCTAAATTTTTGGCTTCTTTCAGTTTCTCATTGCGCCAGGTTTCAACCGCTTCTGTAAACGATGAATATCAACAAAATAACTAGCAAACATGAGACCAACATCATTTCTGATTACTTTGAAAAAACTCTTCCAACATACGGCAAACACTTGTACGATAACTCTTAACCCATTGGTCGAAATGGGTTTTTGCTTAGACAATTAGTTATTGAGGAATAGAAAACATTTAATCTATAAGGATCTTTCCAATTCAGTATAATGTTAAAGACAGCTAGCAGTGGATTTGGAAACCGCATCACATAGAGCATATCAAATTGAAAAATTAAAAATCTTTAAATTTAGAGCACACTTGCAATCAACGGCAAAATAATTCCAACCTCTTTCAGGAATCTAATATTACCTGCTAAAGATGAAAAACAAAGGGTTGCGGCTACAATGGTTCTGAAATTTGTCAATAATGATCAATTTTCAACAGACATACATTCAATTCGTGTTATGCCAAATCAATGAAACTGACAATTCCCAACACAATTTGAACTGCGGCCTCATGAAGACTATTTCCTATACTGTTAAGCTATTTGGGACCTGTTTTACATTCCTAACCAGTCAGAAGGAACCTAGGTCATGAGGTACAAGTCAAAACCAAAAGCAGAATATAAAATGTCAGTCCTTTCTTCACCAAAAGGAAATGGAAGAAAAGGGCAGGTACAAGCGGCTCTCCAAAAACACCAGAAATAACCATGTAAAGATTCTGCTTGGTAATGATTACACATTTATTGTTAGAAGTCGATTGTTAGAAATAACTATGGAACAAAAAAAAAATTTTGATTATTTCTATAGGAAGTTATAGTTAGAAATGTATCCTACTAACCGACAAATTGAAACTTTTCTTCATCAAGAATCACAATGCATAATATGCTTTTTCAGTGATTGAAAAAGTTATGAATTATGAATTAGTAACTAGCCTTAAACTCAAACTTAGGAACACTAAAGAATTTATCTATCCCATTAATGGATTGCGTTATAAAGCGCATCCACCCCCGGACTATTGGATGGAGTGGATCGATAAGAATATAATACTTGGAAAAATGAAAGAAAGGAGGTGAAACCATAACATATGTTACCTAATCGATATTAAGCAACATGAATCCTACAGCCTATATGTACTTTAGAACTAAAATCTCCATTTATGAAATCTTTTCGAGGTATTCTGCATAGAAAAACATCAAAAACACACATCGAAGACGATGGAAACAAAGTTTCAAAATGGGTTTCTTTAGAATTACCAGAGATTCACATTTGCCTTTAGAAAGATCAAGAATATGATCCCTAAGAAGCACATGTAGCAACCATACTCTTTTCTATCGAAAAACAGAATAATCAAACCTATGTTTCCACACAGTAATTTTGTGTGCACTAAAACTGCAATGTAAGTTATTGCATTTCTTGTATTCCCCATGCTAAACCAAGTAATAACACACATCTGCAAGTTTCCATAATAGGAATGGAGTTAAGACTGCTTATTCATTAATAGATTATTCATGAACTTCTAAACTTCGTAGTTGTATGCAAAGATTATAATCTTCAGCAAACAGACCTATCCATAAACATCAGAAATGCTCAATCCATGTATAACTACACCATAATATAACACTATAAACTGAAACAGTTGAAAATGAAAAAGGAAATTAAGGCAGACACCAACCATGCTGCTCACTGACACTGGCATTTGGTCTCAAGCTTCTCAATCTTTGCAGTATCTCATCAGTTATCTTATTCTTAACTGCTTGGGGCAGTTCAGCTTCAGCCATTGGTTCTTCACTCGAAAATCCATGCTTTAATCGTTTTACCTTTATTTACAGATATCAACATTCAATACTACACCAAAAACAGGAAAGAAAGAAATGAAAAAAAAAAAACAAAGGGCAATTTGCATACCAATTTAACAAGCTCTATAGGTTCACTGGCTCTTCGAATCCTAACTGATTCTTCCATTTGTTTAATATGATCTGATGTATGCATTACAACTAAAAAAAACAAATCCCATAAAATCAGAAGAGTAATCAAGAGAAAAATTATCAAAAAAAAGGAGGCAAAGCTTTTAGAAACTCACCATCATGATCTTTGTTGGAATAAATGTAGAGAGAAGAATAGAGAGAATGAAGAACATAGAGAGCAATAACAATGTTAACGGAGCAAACAATCACAGTGATCCTTTTATAGGAGCACTGACCCGAACCTGAACCTGAACCCAAACCATGACCACCCCATTTGGCTCCTCTGCCTTCTCTAGCCATCTCCTATCTCTTTCTCCCACTGCTTCATCACACCATGTTCTTTAAACTTTCTTTCCGAGAAGAGATGGATCAAATGGATTTCAGCAGATCGTAATAATCTACAAAATTTCCCTTTATTCTACGACTTTCCAATGCACATAAGAGTGGAGGCAACCTCCGCACCAGTGAACCGTTTGTTGTTCTCCACCTTCCGCTTATTTATCTTTTTGCCTACCTTTGGGTTTTTCTTTTTTGTTTTTACTTTTTATCCATCAAACACATCCACTAATTATTAAAAATAAATTAAATAAATAGAATTTTGATCCTAAGGGTTAAATTAAAATATTAAAAAACTACAAGATTTAAGGTTTAAATCCATAAAATTAACATCAAATTTTGATATTAGTAGCAGGGGCGAAGTCAGAGGGGGGCTGGCATGGGACTCGGCCCCCTTAAAATGTAAAATTTCATTTTTGGTCATTGAAAATTTTTAAAAATTTTAGATTAGTAAAAGTAAAATTGTATTTTGGCCCTCCTAAAATTATAAAAATTCGATTTAATCCTTTACAAATTATAAAAATATAAACTATAAAAAATTAAAATTTCATATGGCCACCCTTAAAAAAAAAATTTTGGCTTCGCCCGTGATTAGTAGATGAATTACATTTTGTCCTCTCTATTTAAATTAGATAAATTAATCTTTTTAAATTAGAAAAAAATTGCAAATGGACACTTCTATTAAAAAATTACTCCATGCATTAAAGTTAAACCTATTAATAGATCGGATCACTCGTCTAGATATAAAAGCCCACCCTAAAAATGGGAGAGCTTGGATAAAATACAATGCCCAAAAGAAAGGGCTTGGGTAAAACTCAAGACTCGTTTTCTATATAAGTTGGGCTTTAGGCAAGATTTTTTTAATTTGAGCCCGGCCCCATGTGAATATATTATGTTATATAAAATATTATTTTAATTATATATGTTAAATAACTATTATATATTTATAGTAAATCACTAATCGAATAACAATTAAACCCATCACTCAAAACCTTTAAAAAAAAACTTACCCAACTAAATAACCCGACCCAAAATAAAAAAATAAAAAAAATTATATTTAATACAATAAAATATTTATTATATTTATTTTTGGGCAAAAAAGTAAGCCCATTTTTTGGGTCGAGTTAGGCCCATTTTTTGGGTCGAGTTAGGCTCGAGTTCAAAAAATTGGTCTAGATACCTTACATGGCCCGATCTGACCCATGAGCACTTCTAGTTAAACTAAACTTGGCTTTTTTCAATTTTGCTATATTAGTGACATGGAAATAAAGGATGAGTAGAGGTAAAAATATCAAAAAGGCCCTTATATTATGAGTTAGCTTGCATTTTGCCCCCTCTACTCAAATGTATAAATAAGATCAAGTAACAAACTAGTTCTTCTATTAAAGATTCCATCCATTTATACTATTCAGTGCTGATATGGCAGATGGAGCAACCAAACACTAACACATGACATGCAATGTGTACCTAATGCTGATTAAACTTGATAATGGGCTGGGCCAGGTCAAGTTCGGGCCGATGTAAAATTTTAGGCCCATTTTCTAGGCCCAGGTCGGGCCTAAAATTTTGCTCAAGCCTGGCCTAAATATGGCTCTCCCATATTAATTTTTTAGATTATTTTTATATAAAAATAAATTTTAAAAATATAATACATCAAATACACTAAAAACATTAAAATTAATGTTTCAAAACAAATTGGAAATACATTAAAAAAAGTCTTTATACTTAAATACCATTAACATAGTTGCAACTTAGCAAGCAAATGCCTCTAAAATAGTAGGAAAATTAACAATAAAACAAGAGTTATACAATATCCAAACAATAACGGTAAAATAACAATAATATAATAGCGAAATGGTAGCAAAGTAACAACATAACAGCAGTAAACAACAATAGAAAAAATAGTTTTGGGCCTGGCCTATGCCAAAAAAATCTTGTCTGAGGCTCGGTCAGTTTAAAAAACAGGTTTTATTTTGTCCAAACCGATTTTTGAGTCTATATTTTTTCCCAAACCTTCTCACTTTTTTGGCGGGCCTTCGAACCTGGACAGGTAGCCAAACCCATGATCAGGTCCACTATTGACATGACAATACTTAAAAAAATAAAAAATAAATCTAAAAAATAAATATTTTTATAATTATTTGAAAACCAAATCTAGGATAAACTTGGACAAATGGTTTTCTGAATAATTAAAAAAATTTATAAGTATAACCTCCCCAACTTGGCCTAGATGTTAGACCTAAATTTAGGAGACTATATTAGCACATGGTCGTGTGTCCCCTATTTTGCATGAGTGCCTTTATCTTTTGAAAATGTTTAATTTGATCCTTATTGTGCTTAGGTCAATTTAAGAGCTTTCATAAGCTCGATTAAGACTCAAATTTAATTGTATATCATAATATTTGAAGGTTTATGACATGATTGATTATTTAAAGGATTTATTTATGATTTAATTTATCTATAATTTTGAAAATATTGCAAATTAGTCATAGTTAAATTCTGAGTTGATATTAGAGCATACATAAGATAGTATAATACCCGACCAAAATTATATTTGATGATTATGCATTGAATTGATTATATTTGTATGATTCATGTTTAATTTGAATGTTAATTGTGTAGCTATTAAGAAATTTCATGTTTATTTGAAATAATCGATGTGAATTGAATGTGTTTTGTTATGGCTTTTAACTGTAGCACTTCGTAGCTCGAGTTCGACTACCGGACCGAGTAAGGGGTGTTACATGCATCATGTATCATCAGATAAACTAAAGCAAACATACTGACATGTAGGTGCATCATCTGATGTACCGAAGAAAACATATTGGCATGTAAGTGCATCATTAGATATACCGAAGAAAACATACTAGCACATGAGTGCATAATCAGACATACCAAAACAATAATATTGGCACGTAAGTGCATCACTGGCTACATCGAAGTATAGACCTATACTTTTAATAGAGTAATTAATTTCCAATTTCCTTAAAAAGAGTGTTCACACTTAAAGTCACATTGAAAAATGGGTGGAGAAACCATTGTAAGTGGAAAGCTTGATAAAAGGAGGTGTTCCCTCTGTCAACAGGTAGTCTCAAGGGTGGTTTGTATCAGCTCGGTTTTAGCTAAATCGAAACAGTGGTTTTGAAACCATAAATTAGATGTAGTAAAATTATTTTAATATTATTTTATTTGTTTACAGCATGTGAATATGTATATGTGAAAATTTCGTGAGCTAATTTTATCATTTAATAGCTCAATTTGAGAAAAAGGACTTAATTGCGTAAAATGCAAAAGTTGCATTCTAATTGATAAAGGTGTCTAATTGTTATGGCTTATTAAATGAAACGTCCTTATGTTGTTATTAGACCATTGAAAGTGGAAATTGACATAAATGGGTTTAATAACATGGAATATGGTGGCTTTTAATTAGGGTTAATTTTGTAAATTAGTTATTAAGTTAATATTAATAAAACAGAATCAAATTTCCAACCATATTTTAACCTTCCTAGCCAAAAATAAAAATAAAAGAAAACAAATAGGAAGCTTTATGGTTTGGCCATGTTAAAGCTCAATTAAAGGTTCATTTTTGTTCTATTTTTGATGATTTTTACGTTTTTGAGATTGTTGCTTCGAATACTAGCTAGCCCATGCTTGAATTTTTGAATTTTTTGTGAATTTTGTGATTTTTAATTGTTTATAGCTTGATATTTTTATGGTTTGATGATGAAAAATAAATCTTTGATGATAGATTATTATGTTTAATTAAGTGGTTTTTGACAAAAAATGCTTATTAAGGATTAAATTGTGAAATTTGAAAATTGAGAGGTAAAAATATGGAATAAATGAAATATATGGGCTTATATGAACTAAGGGAATATTCAGCCAAGCATGCGTATAAGGAAATTTTGAGTATTTTATGTTGTTATGAAATGAGGACTAAATTGTAATAAATGTGAAAGTTTAGGGCTAAAGTGTAAAAATGTCTAAATATGTGTTTGTGGATGAAATTGAATGAGTTGAGGAATAAAAGAGTTAATTTTGAATGTATATAGATCAAGAACGAAAGAAATCGGATTTGGATCGGGGAAAATCGAAAGTTATCGAGTAATCGATCCAATTCGTCTATTCCAACTACGAGGTAAGTTCACATGCAAATAAATGTATTTAAATTGAATCATATGTGTTTATTTGCCATTGATTTGTTATGAATGTCGAAAGAGTAATTACGAGCAAGAAACGATGAAATTTCGACATGCGAAAGTCCTGTACAAACCTTAGGAATAGTATAGGATATAAATGTCATGACATTAGGTTACCGAGATTTGATTACATGTAAGACCATGTCTGGGACATTGGCATTGTGTTGAGATTACGTGTAAGACTCTGTCTGGGACAGTGGCATCGATATGTATTTACATGTAAGATCATATCTGGGATATGGCATTGTACGAGCTTATGTGATTTCTGAGTATCCTTTACGATTCCAAATGGTTCAACGGGAAAAGTCAAGTTGAGAAAGATTATGTGAATGAGCTAAATGATTTAGGTACGTATAAGATTCATACGAGCATTGAGATGACACTGCAGCAAAACTGATTTTTAGCAGCGTTTTTTAGGCCTATACTATTTGAGGCATTTTTACAAGCATCGCAAAAAATGCCGTTATAGATAACACTGCTAAATTTTGCGGCGTTTTTTAGAACATGACCTTTAGCGGCGTTTTCCCCACAACTAAAGAACACGACCTTTAGCGGTGCTTTTCTTAAAAACACTGCTAAAGAATATGACCTTTAGTGGCGCTTTCTCCACAAACGCCACTAAAGAACCTGACTTTTAGCGTCGCTTTCCCAAAAATGCCGCTAAAGAACTTGACTTTTAGCGACGCTTTCCCAAAAACGGCACTAGAAGTTATGTTCTTTAACGGTACTTTTCTCAAAAATGCCACTAAAGGTCATGAAAAATAAAAAAAAAATTTAAATATTGTAAAAACGCCACAAATCCATTCCCATCCCTTTACATGCTTAAGCAAATCCTTTAGAAATGTTGTTATCATTACATACATCACTCCATTCTTTGGTTAGAGAATGCAATAGAAGTGGCATTCCACCAGTTTAGAAATGTATAATTTAATTTGAAGACATATTAAAATGGAAACTCATGAACAAGAAGATCAATGTTTTTTACTATATTTCATGCAGCAAATCAAATTACCTTTGATTACATAAGATTCCTTTGAAATTTAAAAAAAAAAAATTCAAACTAGTTCATATCAACTTGCTCAAGTTGTAGTATGAATTGCAAGATCAACACCTTATTTGAACTTACAATTCTAGGAAAGCATAAAATGCAATTCCATGAGCATGCATTTAAAGAGACAGAAAAAATTTACTGATTACAGTGACAGTCTAAGCTCCAAATATAGCTCTTGTGTGTCGCTTGATTCTAAATTCTGATTGCTCGATCCCAATGAGTTGCTGCAATGTTTCTTGCTCCTTGAATGTGAATCCTGTAAGAATGTAAGGAACTAAAACAAGTTAAATTTTAAAACACAATCATCACATGGCACATAAACTAAATTTCAGCAACTAAACAATTCAATTTGCAGTACTTAAAAACTTCAATTTACAACATTTAAACACTTCAATTTGCAGCACTTTAACACTTCAATTTACAACATTTAAACACTTTAATTTGCAGCACTTTAACATCTCAATTAACAACATTTATACTCCTCAATTACAGCGATAAAACATTTCAATTTCTAGCAACTAAACACTTCAATTTACAACATTTAAACACTCAATTTACATCATTTAACACTTCAATTTGCAGCACTTTAACATCTCAATTAACAACATTTATACACCTCAATTACAGCGATAAAACATCTCAATTTCCAGCAACTAAACACTTCAATTTGCAGTACTTAAACACTTCAATTTACAACATTTAAACACTTCAATTTACAGCATTTAAACACTTCAATTTGCAGCACTTTAACACTTCAATTTACAGCATTTAAACACTTCAATTTGCAGCACTTTAACATTTCAATTAACAACAATTATACACCTCAATTACAGATATAAAACATCTCAATTTCCAGCAACTAAACACTTCAATTTGCAGTACTTAAACACTTCAATTTACAACATTTAAGCACTTTAATTTACAACATTTAAACACTTCAATTTATAGCATTTAACACTTCAACTTGCAGCACTTTAACACTTCAATTTATAGCATTTAAACACTTCAATTTGCAGCACTTTAACACTTCAATTTACAGCATTTAAACACTTCAATTTGCTGCACTTTCATACCTTCAGGTAGAAAAGATTTTATGCACTGTTTGTACTTGGTAGGGGTTTTCTAAAAACTGCATCATACTATATGATTCATACTTACCATTTTATAACTCAACTCAGATTTTCAAGACCTTTATATTCATATATCTCATACTACATAATTCAAGTCTAAGATAAGTCTTCACCATCAAAGAGAACAAATCAAATTCAGTCTTTGAGAAACAATATATTGCCACCAGGCGCATTATAGCATTTTTCATTGTAGGACTTCTAATCAAGTCTTCCAGAATTTTTGAAACTCGCACTCGAATTAGGTCTTCACTCTTTCTAATATAAATAAATACTTATAAGCACACTTCTCCATGCTTCCTGAAGCACGAGTTCACTACTCAAATTTTTTTTGTTATTTTTAAATGATAAGTATTCAAAAAAGTTTATACGAAAGCTAACTCGTGAACTGGTTTAAGATCCAAAATCTTATACACAAACTAATATAAATAAATACTTTTTTATAACAATATAAATAAATAATAAGCCCTTAGAAAGCACAAACATTTTCTGACAAGACAAGTATATTAAATTCAAAGATTTAACAGTCCATTGATTACCATGAATACAGAATCCAACATTAATAACTATAGTTAAATAAAATCACTTAGAATAGCCTGCAATTCAATGATAGAATGCACGTACTAATAAGAATATAAGCAATTAACAGTAGGCTTCTTGAATCAACTCAAATGGTGAACTGAGATAGAAGCTTACGTCTTTCGCGTGCTTCATTGGACAAAATCTGACTAAGCATCATTTGCCTCCGTTCATCTGCCTCCCTAAATTAATGGCTTTTACTAGTCAAATCAATGAAACTAATTTGATCTCAAAATAAATCTTAAAACATTAATGATTTAGAAACAATATACATCTATATAAGAATCTGACCTCTTGGCATCTTCCTGAGCTTTCTGTTGTTTAGGGTTTTGTTGATTCCCCTATTTATCAACAAACTACAATTAGTAACATTAGATTAAAAGCACAAGCAAGCCAATCTAGAATTCCTAGATATTAAAACGAAAAAGAGATAGATTACCACCCCTTGTCGAGCCATTAGCTCTTGCATCATTCTTTGTCTAATTGCTTCTAACTCAGGACCAGCATACAAAAATTAGGAAATTTATTACAATCCCCTGTTTCCAAAAAAAATTTCACTGTCACAATGTACTCTATACTCCCAAAAAACCTAAATTTATTCCTGTTTTTTTCTTATTAAACTAAAAGTCATCAACTACTATTACTCCCAAAAACAAATATAACTGTTGAGAATTAATAATTACGTACAAATAAAAAAGAAATTCTGCAACATTGTACCAGTTCAAGTTATTTCCATGCCTAACAGCAAATACATAAAACCTGACTTACTGTGCATAGAATACTTGATGAAGTTCTGCAAGAAATTCCTCCTTTCCACAAGGAATTACTCCGCAACTGCAGATGAAGTTTTCAACTTCCTTTTCCTTTTATCTTCTTCGCCCTTGTAATACCCATCGCCCCATCCAAGTACAGCGGAGCCAGAGTAATCGTAGAATGACTGCCAGAAAATGGCGTAAGTCCAACACTCGTGGGCGCCTTCGATAAGAGCTTGGAGACGCTGCTGGAGAGTTTCTTGATTGAAAAGAGCAACGCTGTTGGAGAATTTCTTGATTGAAAAGAGCAACGGAGGGGTGAGATTGGGGGTGTTTTGAGGATACCGATTTTATGGGGAAAAATTAGGGGTTTTAGAGGGGGAAATTTGGGGATAAAACAGCGCTTTTTTTTAAGGGAAATGATTTTTTGTTTTAATAAAAAAAATGTTGCTATTCTTACGTTTTGCGGCGTTTTTATGAAAAACGCCCCAAAAGATCATTTTATTTTAAACAAAACGAAGCCGTTTTGCTTTGCTAAAAATTATTTATTTTGTCTACTAAAAATTATTAGTTAAGTGATTTTATAAAACATTTATTATTACTATTTTTTATAAATTGGCTTTTTATAAATTAAAAAAATCCTAGTACTTTCAAAATAAATATCGTATATTTTAATAAGAAAATAAATGATTAAATGGATGTAATTAATTATTAAGTTAGAATTATCCAATGTAAGCTATCAATCTCTCACATATCAAATTTCTACTAAAGATGGAGACGTTAATCATGATTTTATATTATTCTTTTCCGATCTAATCTCCATTTCATTAGAGATATTTCTTTCTAACTAAAATATAACTATTTTGCTAGATATTCGATGTGGAATGATTTTAGTTTTTGTATTTTATTTTTATTTATTATAATTTGGCCCTATCTGTAAGCACTAAATTTTTGTCCGACTAAAATTTGTGTTTAATTTTCAAAATTTCAAAAAAAAAATTTTAAAAATAAAAATTGCATTTTGACCCCTAAACTTTTCCTAAATTTCATTTTGACCCTTAAACTTTCTTTAAATTTCACTTAGACCCCTAAACTTTCATTAAATTTCATTTTAATCCTGAATTTTCTAAAAATTACATTTAGCCCTAGAAGTTTTGCTGCATTTGTGATTTGGTCCTTCAGACAGGTTACGTGATTTGGGGCACCCACTTCCCAAATTTTCAGGCCACAAACATGGGTGGCTGCTCCTTCTTCACCTACCACCTGCAAAAAGGAAGCAAATATCAACTATAAAATGGGTTTAAAACCCCAAAATCAAACCCCCACACCCACGAAAAAAATCAAAAAAAACTTGCAAAAAGAGAGATTTTTTCGAAGGAAAAAAAAAGAAAAGAGAAGAAAAGGAGAGAGAGGAGAAGAAAATAAAGAGTACCGGCGTCGGAGGAGGTAGCGGCGGCGCAAGCGGTGGTGGAGGCTAGACTTTGAAGAAGAAGAAGGAAGAAGAAGGAAGAAGAAAGAAAGAAAAAAGAAAAAGAAAAGAAATAATAAAAAATATTATAACAGTCGGGTCAACCCGACCCGACCCACCTACGACCCGAACCGACCCAGCAGCCCAAGAAAAAACAACAAAAACAAAAACAAAAAAAAAGAAACAAGCCCAAAAAAAAAAAGAAGAGCAGACCATTTCTTAGCAGACCAGCAGCAGCCCAAGCCCAGGCCCAGCGCAGCCTAGCAGGCCAGCACCAGCAGGCCAGGCCCGCACGCACCAGCTCAGCAGAAGCATGTCCAACGGGTTGGCCCAGCAGAGAAAAAAAAAGAAAAGAAAAAGAAGAAAAAGAGAAGGAAAAAAGAAGGAAAAAAAGAAAAAAAAAGAGGTTCAATTCGTGTAACCCGTTCGACGAAGCTCGTGTTTCGGTAGCTTTTCGGTAATTTCGTTTATTTTATTTTAATGCTCGTATTTTTATGTTATTTCGTTTTAATATTATTAGCATTTTATGCATACTTATATTTATATTTTTAATTTAATTTAATTTTTAATTTATTTTATTTTAAATAATTTTAATAAATAAGGCAACGAATCGATTTAACATAAAATCATTGATTTCATCGCTATGTTGGGTGAATATCACCGGTTTGCGTTAAACTCGATACGCCCTTTTAAAAATAAAAAAAATATTCAAAAAAATTGTAATTTCAATAATCCTCGTGCTTTTAAAAATTCTCATGTTTCAAAAATCTTCGTGTTTTAAAAATTCTAGTGTTTCAAAAATTTTCTTGTTTTCAGAAAAAATTTTCGTGTTTTATAAATTTCCATATTTTCAAAAAAATCATGTCTTTCAAAAATTTTCGTGTTTTCAAAAAAAAATGACCGTGTTTCAAAAATTTCCGTGTTAAAAAAAAAATCTTCGTATTTTCAAAAAATTTTCGTGTTTTCAAAAATTTCGGTGTTTCAAAGATTTTCGTGTTTTCAAAAACTCCGGTGATTTTTAAAAAAAAATCATTTTCTAAAAAATTTCCGTGTTTCAAAAATTTTCGTGTTTTAAAAATTTTCGTGTTTTAAAAATTCTCGTATTTTAAATTTTTTTTAAGAAAAAAATTGTGTTTCAAAAAATGTCTTGTTTTAAAAATTCTCGTGTTTCAAAAAATGTCGTGTTTTAAAAATTTTCGTGTTTCTGAAATTTCCGTGTTTAAAAATTCTTGTGTTTTAAAAAAACTTTCATTTTTTTAAAAAAAAATTTTCGTGCTTCAAAATTCTCGTGTCTTAAAAAAAGTTTTCATATTTCAATCGGATCACGACTAAATATTAAATGGAACTCGTATTTTTGAAAATTAAGACAACATGCGTTTAACGAGATACCAATTTTGGGCGTCGCGAGGGTGCTAATACCTTCCTCGCGCGTAACCGACTCCCGAACTCTAATTTTCTCTGGATTTTCACGTAGACCTAAAATTACCTCTTTTTAGAAAAGTTTAAAAATAAATTTTTCTTCTAAAAAGAGAATCCATTAGGTGTCCGATCACACCTATGAAAAAAGATCGGTGGCGACTCCCTTTTCAAATAGATCGAGATTCTGTTTTCAAATTTTCAATATTTATTTCGATTAGCGCCCGTGCTAAAATTTTTAGGTCGCTACAGCTGGCGACTCCACTGGGGATCTTTTTTCGAGAGTCGAGTCTAATGTTAAACGCGTGTTGTCAAAATTTTCAAAATTTCTTGTTCAAATTAACATTTAGTCGTGATCCTTAAATTTTTTGTTTTCAAAAAAAATCATGCATTTGCATCGTGTTGTATATATTCTAACTTGTTTTATCAAGTTGTTTTTCAGCTTTAAATTTTTGCGGTTTTAGTTTTGGTTTAGTTTTTCTAAATAAAACGTAAAGGTTTACAAGTTTCTCCCCACACACCGTGCACGTGCATTTATGTTGCATAACATGAGCTCTATACCCGGGCTCCGTCCCTGTTAAGAGAAAGTAAACGCTACGCCTTCGTGAGTTAACTCGTTCCTCCGCACAGGCTAGTGAATACTTTCGGGTTACATATGACTTATGCTTTCGTGAGTTAACTTGTCCCTCCGCATAGGCATAAGTAAATGTAATCCCTCGAATTGATCTCGTAAGCCTATGATGGGCCATGACCGAGGCTCTGTACTAATTTTAGTAGATGACAGTGCAGACGATTCGAGTACCCACCTAGAACCAAAACCGCATATAGTGAACCATACGAGCTATCCAATTAGAGCCATGCCGAACCTCTGTCCGCTTATAGTCATCAAAATAAGTACATGGGGAAAATGCCTTTTGCCTTTCATTTACACTGTTTATGCAAAATAATTGGATTGGGTAGTTTAATTTGTTTTTCAAATTATATTTGTTGTGTTTACTAACCAAGTTTGTTTGTTTTTACTTTTATTTTCATCATGCATCATAGGCATCATATTAGGAAGGTGTTGAATAAAAGTTGGTTGCCAAAAAAACGAGTTTCTGATGGAGGAGTCAATTACACAAATAACCGAGAAGAATGCCGTGGTTCGGGACTGGTCTCTAAAAATTCAGAGAGAAAAGGGGGATAGTCTAGTGGAAGGGTGTGTCGCTAATTTGCCCGAACATATAACTGTAAATGTTCGCCAAAATAACTTTGAGGATTTGGTTCGAATTTGGAATCAGTGGGATTCAGACACTAGAGACATTTTCACTGAGAGGTATGGAGATATAGCTCACCTGATCACCATCCGTGTAGACGAACAGTTGATTCAAGCCATGGTTCGGTTCTGGGACCCAGCTTATCAGTGTTTCACCTTCAATCAAGAAGACATGACTCCAACCATAGAAGAGTATGCTGCTTTACTCCGCATCGACAATGTACAATTCGGGAAAATATATGTGAAGGAGCCTAAGCCGATGACCTTCAAGAAAAAGTTAGTGAGACTGACAGACATGACTGATGCATGGGCCGAAAAACAGATAAAGAAGAAGAATGAAACCATTTGCATTCCATGGTCCTCCCTACGAGATTTGGCTCTGAACCATCCCAACATGCTGAAAAGGGTAAATCTATTTGCTTTGGCCATTTACGGTTTGGTCATTTTCCCAAAAGTTCTCGGACATCTCGAAGTTGTAGTAGTTGATTTCTTCGAAAGGTTAAAACAAGGAATCAACCCTGTCCCGACCATCCTAGCCGAGACCTTCAGGTCCCTGAGTAGTTGTCGAAGAAAAGGGGAGGGACGATTTATCGGATGCGCGCAGTTACTCAATGTTTGGATTTTGAGTCACTTCTGGAAGGTAGAGCGCACTCTGTTCCATATGTTTTCTAAAACATTCTCCCCGCTAGAAGCTTACCTCAATAAAGAATGGCCGAAGGAAGTCACCGAGCAACATTGGGTATCAGTTTTTCAGAATCTTCGCGCCGAGAATATAACATGGAGAGTACCCTGGATCCGTCCTTCAGTTCTGCTATACAAATGTGGAAGCCAAGATTAGGTACCTTTACTCGGGTTATGGGGAGGAGTTGGATATGCTCCGCTATTAGTCCAAAGGCAATTTTCTTCGCGACAATTCCTCCCCGCAACTGGAGGATTAGCACAGTTCGAGTTCGCTTTCGCGGGTGAAGGATATGTGAAGAGAGTCCGAGACACTGCAAAGTATTGGAAGGAAATTCATTTCATGGAATTAGCTTTGTATGTTGATACCCTTACCCAAGATTACGACATATGGAGGAAACAACGGGTAAATAGTCAACAAATCTCATCAACAAACTACACCATCCAGAATCCTTTCTCGGAGGAAACGCCGTCTGAGCTAGAAATGGCAAGACAAGAATTCGAACGAGAAAAGGCCAAGATGTCTCGGGACCTTAGTGCACTTCAAGAAGAAAACTATCAACTGAAGATTGAAGTTCAGGTCGAAAGGTCCAGGACTGAAAAAGTACAAAGAGAAGCCGAGATTGTGAGAAACGACTTAAGGGACCTTCATTTGGAAAACAAGAAATTAAGAAACACTATAAAGAATAGTGGGTTGGGCAAGTCGACAGCAGAATGGAAGGAAGAAATTAGCAATATCAAGGGAGGAATGAAGTTTTGGAAGGGAAAAGCAAAGAAAGAGGAGGAAAAGGCTGCGCGCGCTGTGATAGAGTTAAGAAGGAAGAACGCCAAGTATGAAATAGTGACTGCAAAATTGGCGAATAGTCAGTCTGAACATCAAGAATTAAAAAGGAAAACACGAGATCTAGAAAATATGCTGCAATCTCGTCAACAACAATTAGATAACCTCTTGAAGGCTCTAGAAGAAAAGAGTGAGCAGTACGATAGGGACATTCACGCGTATGAAGGAACTCTCAAAGAAAAAGAAATGCAACTTGACTTCTTGATCAATGAAATTCGTAAAGCGGCTATGCAAGTTGTTCAATTACCAGATGAAGCCGAAGTTCTCAGTTGCCAATTCCCTCCGAGCTAAAGATCGAGCATATCAGAGTTTTTAGAGCAAGTGAAGAAACAAGGCAATGTGGCTAGGAAATTTGTGTAACTGTTGGAAAAATGAGAACTTTGTGTAATAGACTATGTTGATAAATGAAATGCCTAAATATGGGGCTATCTTGAAATCAACACCAATTTCTTGCATTTCATTCATAACTTACATTCATTTGACATTCATGCATTCATTCATCCATCAATTCATTCATTGCATATCCCATACTCGTTCACTGAGATTAAAACGTATAATTCACAGTTGCCAGACTTCAAGACTGGAACCACGTCATCCGTATAAAACGCGCCGACAAGCTAGAGTAATGGAGAATGAATTCAATGAGAGAATTGAAAGGATGGAAATGGCTCAAAAGGAATTACAAGAGCAACTGGCCAAATCGCAACAAGAGACGAGAGACCTAATGGTGAGATCTCGAGAGGAATCGCTCGAGCAAAGAGATCAGATGGCTAAAATGATGGAGATAATGACAACTTTGGTCAAAGGAAAGGGACCCATGTAGAACTCCGATGTTATGGAACCTCGGTCAAGAATTCACCATGATCAGGATCCATTCTATCCCCCGAGATTCACTCCACCGCCCGCATATACAATACAAAGAAGGTATACTCAAGAGGAACCCACTGGCTTGGAACATCGACCTATGCCACCTGCTCCACCCACTAATTTGGGGCAAGGAATGTTAGCGTCGAACCCAGGGGCTAGTCCTGCTAATCCACTAGTTCCAGATCTGGATGACCCAGCAGAGGTAGCCAAGTTGAAATTGGATAACCATGACGCAAAATATAGGAGTCTAGAGGAAAGACTCAAAGCAATAGAAGGCACTGAAGTCTTCTCCGCACTAGGTGCCAAGGAACTCAGTTTGGTACCTGATCTAATTTTGCCTTCGAAGTTCAAAGTGCCTGACTTTGAGAAGTATGATGAGACAAGGTGCCTAAAAGCACATCTCATTATGTTCTGTCGAAAGATGACCGGTTATGTGAACGAGGATAAACTACTCATACATTGCTTTTAAGATAGTCTAACAGGGTCAGCTCTTCGGTGGTACAATCAACTTAGTAGAGAAAAGATTCGATCTTGGAAGGACTTGGCGTCAGCATTTTGCGAGCAGTACAAGCATGTATCGGATATGGTGCCAGACCGTATGACCTTGCAAATGATGGAGAAAAATCCATCAGAGACCTTTAGACAGTATGCGCAGAGATGGAGAGACGTCTCAACTCAAGTGGAACCCCCACTAACAAAAACGGAGATAACCGTTCTCTTTATCAATACTTTAAAGGCACCGTTTTATGACAAATTAGTGGGAAGTGCCACGAAAGATTTCGCGGATATTGTAATATCCGGTGAACTCATAGAGAATACCGTCAAGAGCGGTAGAATGGAAGGATCAGAAGGCTTAAGAAAAGCAGCACCCTTAAGGAAGAAAGAGCCAGAAGCCCTCATGGTGGGAACTGGGAGTCGTTACATTCCCAATTCGTATCCTAATCAACCCCGACCTCGAGATTATCCACCCTCGAATTTCCATTATCCCCCTCAAACCCCTTACTACCAAGCACCACATCCGTCCTGCCCCGTATACGCCACGAACAACCAAAGACCCGTCACCCCTTTCCCACAAAACACGGTACCCGCCCAAAGCCAACCCAGAAACGAACCAAGACCATCAAGGCATAATCCCGAGAGACCGCAATTTACCCCCATCCCTGTGTCGTATGGGGAATTGTACCAAAAACTTTTAGAAAAACAGCTAATTTCTCCCCATTACATGGCACCCCTTAAACCTCCATACCTAAAGTGGTACGATCCAAACGCTAGTTGTGCATACCACGCAGGGAACCAAGGGCACTCTACTGAGAACTGTCTCGCTTTCAAAAGGAGAGTTCAAGGACTCATTGACGCGGGTATCCTACGATTCGATAGTGCTAGTAACGCCACGGGGAACCCGTTCCCTAACCATACCGAAGGGAATATGAGCACAATGGGGAAAGAGGATGAATGGAAGGTCAGAAGATTTGTGGCAGAAATAAGGACGCCTCTGTAGAAAATCTGGGAGGTATTAGTTAAGAAAGGATTGCTCTGTCACTCTGATAGAGTTTTTGGAGAAGGATGTCAAAGTTTTTGCAATTTTCATGGGATTGTTGGGCACGACATTCAGTCGTGCGAGGACTTTAAAAGGTTACTTCAAGACCGGATGAATAATAAGGAGATCAAGGTCCTTAACAAGAGTGAAGATGCCAACGAAAGAGAAGTATGCGTCTCTGATAGCCAATCATCAGGGCCCCCTTATAGTGCTGATCGACCGTTGGTAATTTATTACGACGCGATGAGAGAGCCATTGAAACCACATATGGTAATTGAAGTACTATCTCCTTTCCCGTATAAGGACAACAAAACACTACCGTGGAGATATGATGTTAATATCGTTACACCGGAAGTTGAAAAGTCCAAAGCCATAATTGAAGATGTTGGGGAGGTAGGTCATTTTACTCGAAGTGGACGATGCTATTCTAAAGAAATTGAACCGGTAAAGAAAAGTAGCGACTCGAAGCAAAAAGGGAAAGCAGTGATGCACGAGGTCGAAGTCGAGCAAGAAATTCCACCCGTGCAAGAAACTAAAAAGCCTGTGAATGAGGAAGAAGCTCAAGAATTCTTGAAATTTATTAAGCACAGCAAATATAGTGTGGTGGAACAACTGAGCAAGCAGCCAGCACGAATCTCAGTTCTATCTCTACTGTTAAATTCAGAGCCACACCGGAACGCTTTATTGAAGGTGTTAAATCAAGCTTACGTGGCCAACAACATATCTGTCGAAAAGCTTGATAGGTGGGTAAACAATCTGAATGCGGACAACTTCATCTCTTTTAGTGATGATGAGATACCGCTAAATGGTAGAGGTTCGGTGAAAGCGCTGCATATCACGACCCGCTGCAAGGGCTACATAATACCGAACGTACTCATCGATAATGGGTCAGCATTAAATGTTATGCCATTGGCTACACTTTCCAGAATACCGATAGATTTGTCCTACTTAAAGCCCTGTCATTCCACGGTAAGGGCATTCGACGGGACGAGGCGTGAAGTCATGGGAAAGATCGAAATCCCTTTGGAAGTGGGCCCCTACATCTATGAGGTCGAATTCCAAGTCATGTACATTACACCCTCTCATAACTGCCTTTTGAGAAGACCTTGGATTCATTCTGCTGGAGCAGTCCCATCATCCCTCCATCAAAAAGTGAAATTCATCATGGATGGCTGTTTGGTCACAGTCGAGGGCGAAGAAGACATCATCGCATCTATCTCTACTAATACGCCATACCTGGAAGTAAGCAAGGATGCAGTGGAATATTCCTTTCGATCCCTTGAATTCATCAATGCCACTTTCGTCGCTGAGGGAAATAGAATTCCGATGCCAAAACTGTCGAGAAATACCAGAATGGGTGTCAAGTTGACCGTAGGAAGGGGAGCTCGTGCGAGAAGAGGTTTAGGGAGACATCTGCAAGGAATAGTGAGGGCTTTAAAGCCAGTGCACCACAAGGCCCGATACGGTTTGGGGTTCCAGCCTGACATGCGCCAAAGAAGAAGACAGTGGAAGAAGGATCAAGAGAGAAGAATTGCAAGAACTTTGGGCCGAGAACCAGAATGGGAACCAATAGAGTACCCTCCTTTGTCAAAAACATTTACATCTGCGGGAATGATGTACCCTGGATAAGAGGATCCACGAAACATGCTGGGATTAATTAAAAAGGATTTTCAGAATGCTAGTATAAATGTCATTGACAAAGAAGCTGGTGCAAGTAAAGATGTCTCGAGGATACGCCCTTGCCCTCCTGGTTTCATGTTGAACAATTGGATTGCTGAGGAGCTTCTTGTAGTTTATAAGCCTTCAGAGTAATTCCAAACATCAACCTTCTATTATGTCCTTATATATAATAGAGTTCTTTTGTAAGAGTTTGCATTCGCTCTTTATCATTTAAATGAATTTCAATGAAGATGTATTTTGTCATGATTTTTCGCATTATCACTAATTTCATAATCATTTTCTCATTTCATAGCCTATCCTTACATTTGCCTCATTGCCATGACATAACATTTTGTTTGTTGTTTCCAATACTTGGATGTCCCCCGATAGCTTCCTTTTTCATTCAACTTTCAGGTGCTCAGATATTGACGACATGAATAAGCCCGTTACGAATCTTGAAATTGATGTTGAGAAGGCTGTTTACTTAGGAGAATTTGAAGCCGAAGAAAATGCTGAAGATTATGTCTCGTCTCCTGAATTGTTAAGAATGGTGGAACAAGAGGATAAACAGGTTCTGCCTCATGAAGAATCTGTAGAAACAATAAATTTGGGCACTGAAGAGAGGAAACAAGAAGTGAAGATTGGGACTTTTATTTCAGAAAGTACTAGGCGTAGTTTGATCACTTTACTCCGCAAATACAAAGATGTTTTCGCGTGGTCATACCAGGACATGCCAGGGCTAGATGAAGATTTAGTGGTCTATAAGCTCCCATTAAAGCCAGAATGCAAGCCCATCCAGCAAAAATTAAGACGGATGAGGCCCGAAATGCTGTTGAAAATAAAAGAGGAAGTCAAGAAGCAATTTGACGCTGGCTTCCTACAAGCCTCCAAATATCCAGAATGGGTGGCTAACATAGTCCCGGTACCAAAGAAAGATGGAAAAGTACGAATGTGCGTGGATTATCGTGACCTGAATCGAGCAAGCCCAAAAGATAATTTTTCCTTGCCACATATTAACACGTTGGTGGATAACACAGCAAAACATTCATTGTTTTCTTTCATGGATGGATTCTCGGGGTATAATCAGATCAAGATGGCTTCTGAGGATATGGAGAAAACTACCTTCATAACAATGTGGGGAACGTTCTGCTACAAGGTGATGCCATTCGGGTTAAAGAATGCTGGGGCAACATATCAGAGGGCTATGGTGACGTTATTCCATGACATGATGCATAAAGAGATAGAGGTCTACGTCGATGATATGATTGCTAAATCTCGAGGAGAAGAAGAGCATGTAATGAACCTCAAGAAGTTGTTCGAAAGGCTGAGAAAGTTTCAGCTAAAGCTTAATCCAGCCAAATGTACATTCGGGGCTACCTCGGGAAAGTTGTTAGGCTTCATTGTCAGTGAAAGAGGTATCGAAGTGGATCCAGATAAAATAAAAGCCATCCAAGAATTACCACCTCCGCGCACGCAAAAGGAAGTTAGAGGATTTTTAGGGAGATTAAATTACATCGCCCGATTTATCGCTCAACTTACCAACCAATGCGACCCAATCTTTCGGCTTCTTCGAAAACATAACCCGGGAGAATGGAACGAGGAATGCCAAGTGACCTTTGATAAGATAAAACAATATTTGTCCAGTCCTCCAGTGCTAGTACCGCCAACTCCGGGAAGACCATTAATTTTGTATCTGACAGTGTTCGAAAGTTCAATGGGTTGCGTACTGGGACAACATGACGAGTCAGGAAAGAAAGAAAAGGTGATTTACTACCTCAGCAAAAAATTTACTGAATATGAGGCAAAATATTCGTCCGTTGAGAAATATTGTTGCGCTCTAGTTTGGGTAGCTCGGAGACTCAGACAATATATGTTGTATCACACGACATGGCTAATTTCAAAGCTGGACCCAATAAAATACATGATGGAATCGCCGGCACTATCAGGAAGAATGGCACGATGGCAGCTCCTCCTTTCGGAATATGACATTGCCTATGTAAGTCAGAAGTCGATAAAAGGGAGCGCAATAGCTGACTTCTTAGCAACTCGAACGACAGAGGAATATGAGCCTTTAAGATTCGATTTCCCAGACGAAGACTTAATGTACATCACAGAAATAGAATCCGAGTCATCAAAAGAGAAGTCATGGAAGATGTGCTTTGATGGTGCGTCAAATGCTTTAGGGCATGAAATTGGAGCAATCCTGGTATCACCAGCGGGAATCATTATCCGTTCACTGCAAGACTGAACTTCTTCTGTACCATTAATATCGCAGAATATGAGGCCTGTATCATGGGGCTTCGTGCAGCTATCGAACGAAACATCGAGATCTTGGAGGTGTACGGGGACTCAGCCCTAGTGATTTACCAAATCCGTGGAGAATGGGAAGTGAGGGACTCAAAATTGATTAAGTACAGCGATTTAGTGGCTGGATTGATCAAGGAATTCAAAGAAATAACTTTTCATTACTTCCCACGAGAAGAGAACCAACTGGCTGATGCCCTAGCCACTTTGGCTTCAATGTTCAAAGCAAGTAGAGAAGCAGAAATAATGCCCCTCAAAATGAGCATATACGAGGTCCCTGCACACTGTTGTAGCATTGAGAAAGAATTAGACGGACGGCCTTGGTTCCATGATATCTTAGAATATATCAAGAATCAAAGGTATCCCGAACAAGCGAATGAGAACGATAAAAGAACAATTAGAAGAATGGCAGCGGGATTTGTTCTTGATGGGGATATCCTGTATAAAAGAGGAAAGGATCAGATGCTTTTGAGATGTGTGGATGATGTTGAAACCAGAAAATTACTTGAAGAGGTCCATGAGGGAATTTGCGGAACGCATGCCAATGGTTTCAATATGGCCAGAAAGATCATGAGACTCGGTTATTATTGGCTGACAATGGAAAGTGACTGCATCAATTTTGCCAGAAAATGCCACAAATGTCAAATCTACGGCGATAAAATTCATGTAGCCCCTTCACCCCTTCATGCCATGACTTCTCCATGACTTTTTTCTATGTGGGGCATGGATGTCATAGGGCCAATTTCTCCAAAAGCTTCTAATGGACATCGATTCATTTTTGTGGTTATCCATTACTTCACAAAATGGATTGAAGCCGCTTCGTTTGCCAATGTGACGAAGACTGCAGTGTGCAAGTTTTTGAAAAAGGAAATCATTTGCCGATATGGTTTGCCTGAAAGAATCATCTCAGATAATGCCACGAATCTGAACAATAAGATGATGAAAGAAGTGTGCGAGCAGTTCCAAATAAAGCATCATAATTCCTCGCCCTATCGCCCAAAGATGAACGGGGCTGTTGAAGCAGCTAACAAGAACATTAAGAGGATCATTGGGAAAACGATTGAGACATATAAAGATTGACACGAGAAACTTCCATTTGCTTTGTTTGCATATCGCACATCTGTACGAACATCTACGGGAGCAACTCCTTTCTCTCTAGTCTATGGAATGGAAGCTGTGCTACCTATCGAGGTTGAGATCCCCTCTCTGCGAGTATTGATGGAATCAAAGTTAGAAGAAGCAGAATGGGTTCGAGCTCGATATGATCAGTTGAACCTCATTGAAGAAAAACGTCTAAGGGTAATTTGTCATGGGCAAATGTACCAAAAGAGAATGATCGCAGCCCATGACAAGAAGGTACGACCAAGAGAGTTCCATGAAGGAGAACTCGTTCTGAGAAAGATTCTCTCAATACAAAAAGACCTGCGAGGAAAATGGGCACCAAATTGGGAAGGACCATACGTTGTAAAAAAGGCATTCTCAGGAGGAGCTTTAATCCTTACCGAGATGGATGGGAAGGAGTTGCCGAATCCGGTGAATTCGGATGCGGTGAAGAAATATTATGCTTAAGATGAAAACCCGAAAAGGGCATCTTAAAAAAAAAGGGCGAAAACCCGAAAAGGGCGTCTTGATTAGTACAAAAAGATTAGGATGAAAACCCGAGAGGGCGTCCTAATGAAACAAACCTGGCGGTCGAACGATAGGTCAAGTAGTGAGACTACAGTATTTGAAGCACTTCTGAAAGCTAGAAATTTTCTACGCAAAAAGCCATGCTCGAAAAGATTATTGATTGAGGAACGTGAAAGAGTTCATGTGTTGAATATCTAGAGCATTTGTATCCGTTGAATACGACATTTTCTTTCTTTTTGACATTTTTACTCTCATTGGTTAACTTTCTTTGTTTGCCACACTTGAAATAAAGGAATATGAGATATCCTTTGTGTCCCTACCTGACCATTTTCATGCATCTCATTATGTGTTTATTTAATGATAAATAGTGAAATGACATATTCTAAACAAAAGAAATGTCAAGCATTACCCGGATAAGAATTTGATAAGTGCAAGATCTTCAAAGTAAGAACAAAGTTTAACCAAGGGCAAAAAGGGTGATATCTGAGAAACGTCGATTACTCGTAAAGCTCGAAGACAGGTATGAGGCCTGAAGAGAAGGTCGAGAATCAAAGCAATGAACGCAGATCCTCAACAATCATGGCGAAAATGACATACGACCAATATGCTTAAGGAGCACTGCATAATCATGTAGGCATAAAGGCATTTAAGACAAACATGTGCATATCATGATGACATCATGCATGGCATATACAGGTAATCCAGTAAAGCAAGAAATCTTGAATGAGAGTCGCACTGAATCAAAGGAAAAGATACCCGAGTTCTACTAAAGGACTGGTTTTGGTATTTTGATGTTTAATATTCATGCTTTCCAAGGAAAATCAACTCATATTGCGAGAAATGAGTTGAGCCTCAAGATACGTTGAGGTATTTTTAAATTTTTTTTTAAAAAAATCAACTCATATTGCGAGAAGTGAGTTGAGCCTCGGGGCACGCCGAGGTATTTTTAGTTTATGTTTTAAATTGACTCATATTGCGAGAGGTGAGTTAAGCCTTTAATTTTTGTTTTTCAAAATCAACTCATATTGCGAGAAATGAGTTGAGCCTCAAGACACGTTGAGGTATTTTTAAATTTTTTTAAAAAAATCAACTCATATTGCGAGAAGTGAGTTGAGCCTCGGGGCACGCCGAGGTATTTTTAGTTTATGTTTTAAATTGACTCATATTGCGAGAGGTGAGTTAAGCCTTTTAATTTTTGTTTTTCAAAATCAACTCATATTGCGAGAAATGAGTTGAGCCTCAAGACACGTTGAGGTATTTTTAAATTTTTAAAAAAAATCAACTCATATTGCGAGAATTGAGTTGAGCCTCGGGGCACGCCGAGGTATTTTTAGTTTATGTTTTAAATTGACTCATATTGCGAGAGGTGAGTTAAGCCTTTTAATTTTTGTTTTCAAAATCAACTCATATTGCGAGAAATGAGTTGAGCCTCAAGACACGTTGAGGTATTTTTAAATTTTTTAAAAAAATCAACTCATATTGCGAGAAGTGAGTTGAGCCTCGGGGCACGCCGAGGTATTTTTAGTTTATGTTTTAAATTGACTCATATTGCGAGAGGTGAGTTAAGCCTTTTAATTTTTGTTTTTCAAAAATCAACTCATATTGCGAGAAATGAGTTGAGCCTCGGGGCACGCCGAGGTATTTTTAGTTTATGTTTTAAATTGACTCATATTGCGAGAGGTGAGTTAAGCCTTTTAATTTTTGTTTTTCAAAATCAACTCATATTGCAAGAGGTGAGTTGAGCCTCGGCTCACATGCTGAGGTATTTTCAATTTATGTTTTTTTCAATCTATGCTTTTCAAAAATCAACTTATATTGCGAGAGGTGAGTTGAGCCTCAAGGCACGCTGAGGTATTTTCAATTTCTGCTTTACTAATTCTACTTTTCAAATCAACTCATATTGCAAGAGGTGAGTTGAGTCTCAGGCCACACACTGAGGTCTTTTCAAATTCTGTTTTTAATTTCTGTTTTTTTTAATTTCTGTGTTTCAAAAAAAAATCAACTCATATTGCAAGAGGTGAGTTGAGCCTCAGGGCACGCTGAGGTATTTTCAATTTCTACTTTTCAATTTCTATTTTTCAAAAATCAACTCATATTGCGAGAGGTGAGTTGAGCCTTTTAATTTCTATTTTTCAAAAACCAACTCATATTGCGATAGGTGAGTTGAGCCTTTTTCTATTTTTCAAAAAATCAACTCATATTGCGAGAGATGAGTTGAGCCTTTTGCAAATTCTGTTTTCAAAAATCAACTCATATTGCGAGAAGTGAGTTGAGCCTTGGCTCACGTGCTAAGCTATTTTCAATTTCTATTTTTAATGTCTAGTTTTAAAGAGTCAATTCATATTGCGAGAAATGAGTTGAGCTCAGGATCACATGCCGAGTAAAGAATAAAGATTGGACAATTGAACAAAATTTAGTGCTTTTAAGTCTTTGCACTATCCTTGTTTCACAATGATGAGCAAAGAGGGGCAGTTATAAGTACTAAATTTTTGTCCGACTAGAATTTGTGTTTAATTTTCAAAATTTCAAAAAAAAATTTTTTTAAAATAAAAATTACATTTTGACCCCTAAACTTTTCCTAAATTTCATTTTGACCCTTAAACTTTCTTTAAATTTCACTTAGACCCCTAAACTTTCATTAAATTTCATTTTAATCCTAAATTTTCTAAAAATTACATTTAGCCCCAGAAGTTTTGATGCATTTGTGATTTGGTCCTTTAGACAGGTTACGTGATTTGGGGCACCCACTTCCCAGATTTTCAGGCCACAAACATGGGTGGCTGCTCCTTCTTCACCTACCACCTGCAAAAAGGAAGCAAATATCAACTATAAAATGGGTTTAAAACCCCAAAATCAAACCCCCACACCCACGAAAAAAATCAAAAAAAACTTGCAAAAAGAGAGATTTTTTCAAAGGAAAAAAGAAGAAAAGAGAAGAAAAGGAGAAAGAGGAGAAGAAAAGAAAGAGTACCGGCGTCGGAGGAGGTAGCGGCGGCGCAAGCGGTGGTGGAGGCTAGACTTTGAAGAAGAAGAAGGAAGAAGAAGGAAGAAGAAAAGAGGAAGAAGAAAGAAAGAAAAAAGAAAAGAAAAGAAATAATAAAAATATTATAACAGTCGGGTCAACCCGACCCGACCCACCTACGACCCGAACCGACCCAGCAGCCCAAGAAAAAACAACAAAAACAAAAACAAACAAAAAAAGAAACAAGCCCAAAAAAAAAGAGCAGGCCATTTCTTAGCAGACCAGCAGCAGCCCAAGCCCAGGCCCAGCGCAGCCTAGCAGGCCAGCACCAGCAGGCCAGGCCCGCACGCACCAGCTCAGCAGAAGCAGGTCCAACGGGTTGGCCCAGCAGAGAAAAAAAAGAAAAGAAAAAGAAGAAAAGAGAAGGAAAAAAGAAGGAAAAAAGAAAAAAAAGAGGTTCAATTCGTGTAACCCGTTCGACGAAGCTCGTGTTTCGGTAGCTTTCGGTAATTTCGTTTATTTTATTTTAATGCTCGTATTTTTATGTTATTTCGTTTTAATATTATTAGCATTTTATGCATATTTATATTTATATTTTTAATTTAATTTAATTTTTAATTTATTTTATTTTAAATAATTTTAATAAATAAGGCAACGAATCGATTTAACATAAAATCGTTGATTTCATCGCTATGTTGGGTGAATATCACCGGTTTGCGTTAAACTCGATACGCCCTTTTAAAAATAAAAAAATATTCAAAAAAATTGTAATTTCAATAATCCTCGTGCTTTTAAAAATTCTCATGTTTCAAAAATCTTCGTGTTTTAAAAATTCTAGTGTTTCAAAAATTTTCTTGTTTTCAGAAAAAAATTTTCGTGTTTTATAAATTTCCGTATTTTCAAAAAAATCATGTCTTTCAAAAATTTTCGTGTTTTCAAAAAAAAATGACCTTGTTTCAAAAATTTCCGTGTTAAAAAAAAACTTCGTATTTTCAAAAAATTTTCGTGTTTCAAAAATCTTCGTGTTTTCAAAAATTTTGGTGTTTCAAAGATTTTCGTGTTTTCAAAAACTCCGCTGATTTTAAAAAAAAAATCGTTTTCTAAAAAATTTCCGTGTTTCAAAAATTTTCGTGTTTTAAAAATTCTCGTATTTTAAATTTTTTTTAAGAAAAAAATTGTGTTTCAAAAAATGTCTTGTTTTAAAAATTCTCGTGTTTCAAAAAATGTTGTGTTTTAAAAATTTTCGTGTTTCTAAAATTTCCGTGTTTAAAAATTCTCGTGTTTTAAAAAAACTTTCATTTTTAAAAAAAAATTTTTCGTGCTTCAAAATTCTCGTGTCTTAAAAAAAGTTTTCATATTTCAATCGGATCACGACTAAATATTAAATGGAACTCGTATTTTTGAAAATTAAGACAACATGCGTTTAACGAGATACCAATTTTGGGAGTCGCGAGGGTGCTAATACCTTCCTCGCGCGTAACCGACTCCCGAACTCTAATTTTCTCTGGATTTTCACGTAGACCTAAAATTACCTCTTTTTTAGAAAAGTTTAAAAATAAATTTTTCTTCTAAAAAGAGAATCCATTAGGTGTCCGATCACACCTATGAATAAAGATCGGTGGCAACTCCCTTTTCAAATAGATCGAGATTCTGTTTTCAAATTTTCAATATTTATTTCGATTAGCGCCCGTGCTAAAATTTTTAGGTCGCTACACTATCCAAAATAGATAGTTACCTATCCATATCAATCTGTTACTTTTTTATTATTATTCATTTATCAATGTTTTTTTTAAAATCTAATATTTAAATATATCAAATGGTTTAGATTAAATATTTTTAAATATAAAAGTATTAATTGATTGTATAAAATTTCATCATTTAACAAATCTTAAGTAAACCTTAAATCTTAAACCATTTAATATATATAAAGTTTATCTATTATCTCTTAAATAATTTAAACTATAATCATAATTTTAATATATTAAAATAATATTATTTCTTTTATAATTATATAAGAAATTATTTAATATATAAATTAAAAAACACTAATTAATCTAAACCCTAAACCCCTTAACCCATATTCTCTAAATCATAAAACCTAAACCCTAAACCCTAAACCCATAACCCCTAACCCTTAACTCATAAACATTAAACCCCAACCCTTAAACCATAATCCATAAACCTTAAAATAGTATCTCATAAACCTTAAACCCTAAACCCTAAACCCTAAACTATAATAGTAATTAATTCAATATTTGAAAATTAATATTATCTCTTTTACGATTATATAAGAAATTATTTAATATATAAATTAAAAAACAATCAGTCATATACCCAAAAAATTTTAAAATTATTTTAAATAATAGTATTTTAATTTTTTTCATTTTTAACAAATATTTTTCTATGTTTTTACTTTTAAATTTTTTTACGTGTCATTATTTTTTTGAAAAATTTAAATATTCAATTAAAAATAAATTGTATTTTAATTAATATTAATAAACCAATTGATTAATAAATAGACAGATAAAATATTTTTTGCGGCGTTTTTCAAAAAGTGCCGCTAATGCTCGATCTATAGTGGCGTTTTTCAAGAAGCGTCGCTAATGCCGCTAATGCCACTATAAAACGACGGCGTTGTGCTTAATTTTTTTGCTGCGTTTTTCAAAAAGCGCCACTAATGGTCGACCTATACTGGCATTTTTTAAAAAACGCTGCTAATGCTCGATCTATAGCGGCGTTTTTTATCCAAACTCCACTAAAAACCTGTTTTGCTATAGTGTGAGAAGTAATTGATGAACTTACATGTGAATGTGAATAATTATGCATTGAGAAAGGTTTGTGTATCTATATGTACTTATACATGAATTACTTATTTGATGGATTCAAATATGATATTGAATATGTGTACAATGAAAAGGTTTGTGTAATTGAATGTGTTAAGCTATGCTTAACATATTTGAATTGATATGAATATGTTTATATGATAGCTTTATTTGTATATGGCTTACTAAGCTTTTAAAGCTTACTTTGTGTGCTTTTTCCATGTTTTATAGATCATCGAAGTTAGCTCAGACTTCAGGGATCATCAAGAACTATCATTACACTATCGACTACTTGTTGGTATTTTTGAAGTCTTGTATATATGGTGTATGGCATGTATAGGCTAGTAAGTTGATGATATGTTTTGTGTTAAGATTTTAGCCATGAGATTTGGCTTACTTTTGGTTGGAAATGTTAATATGTATTTGGTCCTTAAAGTTGGCTTAAATGATGTGTTTGGTAAGTAAGTTATGTGATGTATATAATGATTATGTGATGGCTTAATTATGGGATATTGAAATGGCAAGTTTTTTGGCATGATATAGATGATAAGGAATTGATGAAATGCATTTAGTAGTTATGCAAACTTAATGATTTGGATATATTGAAATGATTTGTTTTGGTTGTGGAAATTAAGTAGTTGATATGGTTGATTATGAAATGACATGAAATGTTGTGAATTGGCATGTTTTGGCTGTCCATATTTATGATGAAATGATACAATTTTGATAGCTTAGTGAGCATGAGAAAAGGGTGTCAAATTGGCCTTGCAAATGGCCTATTTTTGTCTACACGGGCAGAGACACGAGCGTGTGTCTTAGCCGTGTGTGACACACGATCATGTTACATGGCCATGTGTCACCTGGGGTACCCTTCGATTTAAAGACAATATACCTTACAGTTTTGACACGGCTTAGACACACGGGCATGTCTACTGGTCGTGTGTGGCACACGGGCTGGCACATGGGCGTGTGGTCGGCTGTGTGACCAAAGTCAATAACCCCCTTAGATTTCACACAGCCTAACACACGAGCGTGTCCTCAGCCGTGTGGTGCAGTCAGTATGTATGCCCTGTTTTCACATGGCTCATGACATGGGCATGTCTGGTAGCCGTGTGAGGCACATGACCTATTCACACGGATGTGTGACCCTGAAAAGATAGAAAATTTTATAAGTTTCTCAAAGTTTGTGAATGTTATCGGTTTAGTCCTGAACCACTTCTAAATATGTTTCAAGGTTTCATAGAACCTTACTAGGGACATTGTGAATGTTTTGAATGGATTTTGAGTATAAATGTATAAATGTATAAATGTATGTGAATGAGGTGTGTTATCCGATAATACCTCGTAACCCTATTTCGGTGATGGATACGGGTTAGAGGTGTTACATGGTTAATCTAGGAGGTTGAACGGTTAATGACAGCTCAATTAATGGGAGGTGGAGAACTGTCTTTAAGCGTCCACTTGATGTTTTCTGGGAGTGTCACATTTCTAACCCGAATAGAGTATAACATAAAATATTTTATATCATTTCTATTATTAAATTGCAATTTTTATGAAATATCTTAAAGTAGAAAATCCATCATTCAAAACCTTACTATTGAATAGGTTAAGATAATAAAATGATATGAATGGTAGTGAATTGATATAACGTATGTGGTTGGTAGTATCCTAAATGATATATGTATATACTACTTGATATAATGTTATATATATATGATAAACCGTAATTTATACATATTTTTACCCCATGCTTGGCATATTTATGAATGATTTCTCCTTGGTTTTAGTGAATTCAATGCTCCTAACCCTTTAATTTCATGTTTTATACTCAGGAGAGCTTAGGATAGCAAAAGGAGCGAGAAACGGGCCAAAAAGGGACAAATTAAGCTTAAATCAGTGTTTCACACGGCCTACTCACTTCCACACGGGTGATCCATATGTCTGTGTGTGACACACGGGTAGACCACACGCTCGTGTGTCATGGCCGCGCCGACTAGGAACCAATTCAGTATTGCACACAACCTGAGCACCTTCACACGGGCATGGCATACGGTCGTGTCTCTGCTGAGCCCAAGCCTAGTTCTATTCGGAAAAAGGGCACTTTTGAGGGTTTTGAAGCATTCTAAAGCCTATATAAACATCCTAGAAGAGGATTAGGGGGGACACACAGAGTTAGAGGTGGAAAATACTCGAGAACAGCCATCAGAATCACCTCGGAGCCAGGATCTACATCAAGATTGAAGATTTCCATCCAATTTCCTAGAAGTTCTTTGGGTTTCTTTATGTTTTGTTGTTTTCCAAACTTTGAGATGTTTTCCATTGTTATTATGAACTAAACTCCCTAAATACTTAAAGAAGATGAACCCTATGACGAATCTTATTACTTGAATTACATGATAAAGACTTATTCTTATTCTTAATTGTGAGTTCTAAATTCTTGTTTTAATATTTTAGGGTATTAATTCAAGTTTTGATGTGCTTAATCAATGGAGAAAAAGTCCCTGTTTATGAGTAGATCATCCATAATTAAGCGGATTTGAACGTAATCCTAGAGATAGGAAGACATAAATCTGCCAAATTAGAGTTAAATCTAATAAGGGAATCCATAGATCGAGTTAATGCGACAGTAGGAGTTTTAATTAGAAAGAGATTTCAATTAATCAACCTAAAGTCAGTTGTTCTTAGTTTCGAGAGAGATATTAACATAAATTAGGGATTTCTACGGATTAATTTAAGTGAATAAATTGTCTAATTCAGAAGTAATAAGTGAAGTCTAGATGGATTCTTCCTTGGGTATTGTCTTCTCCATCGGTTTTTCCTAAAGTATTTTCCAAAACTTCATCTTTGTCATAATCTTAGTTAATTAGATAAATAGTTTTAGTTTAAAAACACACTTTAATTCTTAGGCTAGATAATAAAAAGAAAGTAATTACTAGTACTTTTAGTCTTCGTGGATATGATATTTCCGGTCTCACCATAACTATACTACTGTTCGATAGGTACGCTTTCCTTAAGTCAAATTTTTAGTTAGTTACACGACCATCAATATACTCGATTATATAGGAAATTTAGTTTATTACTGTCAAATGTTTTATTAGGTATGATAACATGTGTTCTAAATGGGTAAGTATGTTGTGTGAATAGAATGATATTAATGGTATATTGTTACAACTCCATTGTATGGTACTAGATCGACATAATGTGTAACACCCCAAACTCGGCCTAGACGTTATGGCTGAATCTGGCGATGTCACATGAGAGTGTTTTAGAAAAATGTAATGACCTTCAAATCGTCCTATTTATTAGCTTTTACTCGGTTTGGGAATCCGAGTTCTAATTAATTTGATTCAAACCATCTCTTTTACGCGGAAGCTTTTGAAACCCAAGTAATTAATTTTAAGTAAATTCGTTTTTATTTATGAAAATATTAGTTTTTAGGAAAACTGTGTTTTGATGAGTTGCAGTTTAAATAATCACAAAATCGTAATAAGTCCTGAATGAAAACGAAGCAATCCAAGTCTAGAATTACATCAAAAACCCTAAATAAATAATAAAAAAATGGATTTAATCGAAAAAATAGTCTAAATATTTACGTGTGGCACCCACGAGTCTTCTACCGCACCAATCCGTCAAGTCTGGGAATTACATACACAGATTAAACAGAAAAGGGTGAGCTTTCGCAACTCAGTGTGTAATCCCCACAGAAAAACGTATATATATCCATACATCATATCATAATCAGAATCAGTCTGGGCCGGAGCCCCTTACAGAAACCAGTGTAGGCCTTGGCCCACTCAGAAGCAAAATCAGACATATGTATTAGGGCCTTGGCCCATCTCAGATATAGTATGCAGAACATAACAAATTAAACAGAGTCCTACCCACCAGCCTCTACACACCAACTCTATCCAACCCTACACACCATGTAGGGATAAAATCGACCCGCCCATCCTTACACACCATGCTGTACCGAATGCGGCATGTAATCAGATAATTGCAGCTATGCTGCCAAATATCAGGCTTAGGAGCCTTTCAAAATACTTCCACCATATACATTAACCTAACCTGATACAATGCAGCATACAATACATGACATGCAAATATGCAATTAATAGATCATACATACAAATCGGTGTACATGCTAAGGCACGTATATAACATAATCAAATCACGAAATCAGTGGTCAAGTAACTGTCATCAACCCTACAGTAAGTCCCAGTCGACTTGGGCAACCCAAGCAACCATTCAGAGTATTTCAGAAAATTAAGCTCACAAGCCCATGTGGCCTGCCCGTATGGGCCCACACACTCTTGTGGCCCACACGACCCAAATTGGCCTTGGTCGTGTGAATCACACAGCCTGGTCTAGAATTCTACAAGTTCGTGTGGTTTACCCGTGTGGTCCCACACGGACCAATTGGTTGAGCCCGTGTCTTGCACACGACCTCGCCTGTCCTCACACGGTTGTGTCAAGTGCGCCCGGCCTAGTTCATCGATCACACGCCCATGTGCTGTCACACGGCCTACCACACGGGCGACCATACGCCCGTGTGGCATTAATAGTTTCGTTTTTCGACTTTCACCGATTCTCATTTTCTATGTTTCCGGGTACACACCTGGTTCAACTTTGATGTGTAATCACTCTCGAGCAAACCCAAACCTATAATCAAACACGTTTTACTCAGTTAATCCCTTAAACAATCGAATTGAACCAAAACCCCAACACATATTAGACACTTTCTGAGCATAAAAACCTTACCTTGCAAACCACGAATGTTTCCCACTACTATTCAGCACTAGAACAGCCTCTCACACCAGATTTTCGACTGTCAAAACAGTTAACAAAACAAAACCCAATTATCATCTTAAAAACCATAACTTCAAGACACCAAAACCACTTATCGAAACTGCACCAACGCACTCCTCGATGCAAGAGAAAATCAATACTCAAGAATGGGAAAATGAAAAAAAGAAAAATAGAGAATTTTAGGAGAATTTCGGTAGAGAAAGATGGAAGAAGAGAACGTAAAAAGTTTTGGAGAAACAAAAATGAAAACTGATAACTCCCCTCCCAAATCCCTTGATTATCTCCACTACTCAGAATTTCGGTCCAATTGAAATTCTAATAGGCCATCGAACAAAAATAAACTCTCTTACTCGCGTAGGGATTTGAACTCCAGACCTCCAACACACCAACACACATCTTAACCACCAGACCAGCAGACCCATTCTGATATGAAATTACAAATATTTTAATACAAGCCTGTTGACTAGAAGTTAAGGCTTAATTCAGGAAAAAACCAAAATTTGCGAAAGCAAAGGCTTGAACGTAAAACCTCACACACACACCTAGAACACTTAACCACTGAAGCAAACACACAGTTATGTCAATTAATCACAAAATCAAAAACATAAAATTTGGGGCGTTACATAACAAGTAAACGTTGGTTTGATATAGGACTTGAAATGAATGATAAACTCACCTTGATAATGTGAAACGTTATAATAGGTAGTTAAGTTTAATTAATTATTTCAATATGTTTAATTATGACTTGTGGTAAGTTTACTATTTTAAATATTATGAATTTACTAAGTATTTGAAATGCTTATTTTGTTCCATTTTCTGTCCTGTAGCTGACGTATGCGAAATTTGGCAGATTGGATCACTCAAGAGCTCACACTATCCAACTTCTATCTCGGTTGACTTTTAACTATTTTTAGACCCAGTTATGTAGCATGTATATAGAGTTGGATATGTATTCACATTGTCTTGAATTTTATAAGTTTGGTATATTGATGATGAATTTTAATGTTATGGCAAGATGTATATAAATGTGTAAATTAGTAATATGGTGAATGTGTTTATGGCAAATGAATGGCCTATGTTGGTAATTTGGTATAATTGGCTTTAAAACTTCTACTCCTTTAAATTCTCTCCCTCAAACCCACTACTCCACAACTTCTACAAAATTTTAATTCAACCGAAACTCTCACCATTAACGGAACAAAAATAATCCCTCATGCTCGCGCAGGGATTCAAACACAAGACCTCTAACACACCAACACACATCTTAACCACCAAACTAGCAGACCTATTCTGTTATAATTTTACAAGTAATTTAATATAAGTCTGCTAAACAAGCCTAAGGCTTAAGTCAGGAAAATACCAAAATTTACCAAAGGTAAGGCTTGAACTTGTGACCTCTCACACACTCCCAGAACACTTAACCCCTAAAGCAGATGCAGATTTGTGTCAAACAATTACAGAAACAGAGATAAGAATTTTGGGGCGTTACATGTCTAATTGTTATGAACTTTTAATTAGAGGTCCTTAAATGGCAATTAGACCATTATATCTTAGGATGGACAAAAATGGACATGGTTAGGTGAAATTTCAAAGTTATGCATCAATGGTATTTTAGTAATTTGGCTAATAGGGATAAAATTAACTAAATAAAGGATGTCCATCTTCTCAATTTCATCACCTCATAGCTGAAATTCACAAAGAGTCCATAGTTAGGGTTTTGGTCACTTTCAAGCTCGATTGTATGTCCGTTCTTGCCCCGTTTTTAATGATTTTTATGTTTTTGAAGTTGTCTTAACCTAATCTAGCCTTTTCAAAGACTAATTTGGAAAAAGGATTAAAGTCTAAAATTTGACTTAGCTTGAATATAATTGAATTTGACGTTTGATGGTAGAAAATGCATGTTTGTTGTTTGTTAAATGACTTTTGTAAAGTAATTTTTAGTAAAAACGTCACATAGGAACTTATTTGTAAAAGTCTATAAAATGTGTAGAAAAGTAAGAATAAATGAAAAATGTGGGCTGTTATGAGTACAAACAACAATTTTCTAGGCTTGGGTTGTGATGAAATTGAATGAAATTTATTTTATGAGCCTTGGGACTAAATTGTAAAATGTTGAAAAGTTAAGGGTAAAAATGTAAATTTTACCATAATGTGTTTTTGGGCTGAATTGAATAATGTGATGATTAAATAAGTTAAATGTTGTATTATAGATCAAGAAAAATGAAGTCCGGGTCTAGATCGGGGGAAAACCAAAGTAATTAACGATTATATCTCTTTGGCCATTTTTGTAACCGAGGTAAGCTCATATGTTAAATAATCTTTACTATCATTCTATTTTAATGCTTTAATATTGTATGAATTATATAAACAACCCTATGGACCCGTCCGATGATGTTTTGACAAACGAGAAATCTCAATCGAACCTTAGGAATTGATTAGGATACAAGTGGCATGTTACTAGAGTTTTATGTTATGTGATCTGGGTGCTGGTGCTAGTCCTGTACGTCTTTCTGATGGCTGAGTATACCGGCATATATTGCGGTTACTTGACAACTTGTGTGAGCAGCACCGTATAGCTACGTCTTGACTGACAGCTTGTGTGAGCAGGCTCGTTAATGGCTCGAAAGCGAGCATATATGTTATATGAGATAGAGGTGGCAATGGCTACATATGTGGCACCTTGTGTACAAGGATTTTCTGAGTATCTGATATTTTTATTCCAAGTGATTCATTGGGTATAACGACGATGAGACTAAGTATAAAATTATTACGAGATGCTACGTGTATGTACTTAAAGCTTATGATTATTAATTTGTGAAATGATGATTTCAATGTAAGTTGTGATGGAAGTGAATTTTGATTATGAGACTTTGGTAAATTGCATTGTCTTATGTTAAATTAATTGTATGTTAATGTATGGCAAGGTTAGCTTATTTCTTTTATACGAGCTTACTAAGCTATATAGCGTACTCCGTTTTATTTTTTATGTTTTATAGTGTCACCAAGCTAGTTTGGGTTGGAGATTGTCGGAGCTCGCATCACACTATCAAACTGTTATTTTTGGTACCGATGACTTTAAATATTTTGAGAATATGGCATGTATAGGGACTTGGTCATTTTGTTATATGTGTCATTATGATTTTAGCCAAATGCCTTAGCTTGTAATTGTCAAAGGCTTGGTTTGGTACGTGGCTATGTGAGTTGGGTCATTTTGATTAAACTAGTTATAAGCTTAAGTATATTCGTACATGGGCAAATATCTCATTTATGATGTGGTCTATAAATGATTGGTGAATGGTTGAATGTGACCTAATGATTGTGTTGTTGAATGGTTAAGATTGGCTTATTGGTATACTAGGAAATCTAAGAAGAATTATACATGATAAAAATATTTGTGTTGGTACTTGAGGATGTGCATTTGGTATGATTTGGCTTGGTAGAATATAATGTTGCAAGTATGTTATGTGTGATAATGAAATGATATGTTCTAACCTTGATTTTGGATGCTTATTTGCCTAAGTATATCATGATTTATGCCATTGAGCTTGTGTGTGTGTAGGTAGAAATGAGGGTGACAAATGGCTTGGTAAACAGCCTTTATTTTGTCTACACGAGTAGACACACGAGCTTGTGTCTAGGCTGTGTGTGACACACGGCTTGCTCCACGGGCATGTCTTTCGGTCGTGTGTCCCCTGCACCTTAATTTTGTGAAACAGAATGCTCAGAATTAAGCACACGGATGGAGACACGGGTGTGTGTCTCAGCCGTGTAAAAGACACGGCCTCAAGCACGGGCATGTGTCCCGACCGTGTGAAGTCTGCACCTATTATTTGAAAATTTAATTAACCACACGGCCTAGCACACGGACGTGCGACTTGGCCGCGTGACTTCAATTTGTTCATGACTTGCAAGTCAAAAAGTTACACCGGTTAGAGATACGGATGTGTGTGACCACACGGTCTGCCCACATGAGCGTGTCCCAAGCCACACGGGCGTGTAACCCCTGTTCATAGCAAAAATTTTCTAAGTTTTGTAAAATTTTCCTAAGTGCTCGATTTAGTCCCGAACCACTTCCAAAGCATGTTTTCAGCCTCGCATGCTCGTATTAGGGACTTTACGATTGAATTTAAATAGTTTTAATTTAGATGCAAATCTATGACTCAGAATTGTATGTTTGCTTGTGATGTAAGTCTAGTAATGCCTCATATCCTATTCCAGCATTGAATACGGGTAAGGGGTGTTACATTTAGTGGTATCAAAGCTACAGTTTAGTTGATTCCCAGACTAACATAGCATGTGAGAGAGTCTAGCTATGCATGCCATATATATAATTTGTGATAATGTGATGACTCTTGATAATTTAAATATTGTTTTCATATATTAAATGGATCCCAACCGAGAGGTAGCTGATAATGTTGAATGTAATGCGCCGGCTCCCGCCCAAAAAACAGCGCCATCTGAAAGAAGACCAGCAACGGTTAGTCAGGGAAGAGAGGCTAAAGAAGCCTTCTTCCAAATGATGAACGAGTGATTTACCGAGTTTATTCGAATAAATCTGGATGCCCAACATCCTTCACCACCACATAACCCTCAATCGGTTCCTGTAGCTCCCCAGTTTGTGCAATTGTTAAGATTGAACAAGCCTCCAGTTGATAAGATTCGGAAACAAGGGGCTGAAAAATTTAGAGCCAATGTTGACGATGATCCCGAGAGGGCAGAGTTTTGGCTTGAGAACTCTATCAGGGTATTTGATGAGCTTTCTTGCACACCGGATGAGTGCTTGAAATGTGCTATATCACTTCTGAAGGATTCGACATATCGGTGGTGGAATACTCTTGTATCTGTGGTACCGAGAGAAAGGGTTACCTGAGAATTCTTTTAAGATGAGTTCAGAAAGAAATATATCAGTCAACGGTCCATTAATCAGAAATGCAAAGAGTTTTTAGAAATAATACAAGGCTGTATGTCTGTGACTGGATATGAGTGAAAGTTTGTTAGGCTCAGTAAGTATGCTCGGGAATGTGTTTCCACCGAGGCTATCATGTGCAAGAGATTTGAAGATGGGTTAAATAAAAATATCATAGTGCTAGTTGGGATTTTAGAGTTGAAAGAATTTGTTGTGCTAGTCAACCAAGCTTACAAGGTTGAAGGGCTGAGCAAAGAAAAGATAAAAGCTGAGTTTGAGGTTAGAGATTTAAGAAAAAGACCGATGAATAAGTCATTTCAGTTTTCGTCAAAGAAAATGAGGGATCTATATACTCGTTCGAATGCTTCAGCTAGGTACCCCAACAGAGATCACGGGAAACAATATTAGGGTTCCAAGGCTCAAACTACGTCAATAGCAAGCATTGGTAATGCTAGATCTAATAGACCTGAATGTCAACACTGTGGTAAACAACATCCCGGTGAATGTAGGATGAATAACCAGGCTTACTTTAAATGTGGCTCCCAAGATCACTTTATTCGAGATAGCCCTGAAATGACTGAGAAAGATAATTTTCAGAATGCAAGACAAAGCAACACTGCCACTAGAGGGAGGCCACCGACAAATATGGGAAGTGGCAACAATAGCAGAGGTGTAACAAAAGATTTAACTATGAGATTAGAGGTCAGAGCACCTGTTAGGACCTATGCTATTTGCGCTCGCAAAGATGCGTCATCCCCTAATGTTATCACTAGTACATTTTCTCTCTATGAGACTAATGTAGTTGCATTAATTGATCCTAGATTGACTCATTCTTATATTTGCATGAATTTGGTATCTAGTAAGAATTTGCCTGTTGAGTCTACTGAGTTTGTGATTAAGGTGTTGAACCCCTTAGGCAAATATGTTCTAGTTGATAAAGTTTGCAAGAGTTGTCCTTTAATGATTCGGGGTCACTATTTTCCGGTTGACCTAATGCTTTTACTGTTTGATGAGTTCATGTAATTCTTAGAATGGATTGGTTGGCACTACATGATGTCGTAGTGAATTGTATACGAAATATTATTGCATTGAAATGTCAAAATAAGAAAATTCTTCGAATTGAACCTGATGAGTCGGGTGAGTTGCCTATTGTGATTTCACCGATGTCGGCTTAGAGGTATGTAAGAAAAGGTTGTGAAACTTATCTTGCGCATGTGCTGAATACGAAATGTCTAAAATGAAAATCAAATCTGTGTCGGTAGTTTGTGAATACCTGAATGTGTTCCCAAAAGAATTTCCTGGATTACCATCGATCAGAGAGGTTGAGTTTACTATTGATTTAGTACCAAGAACTTCACTGATATCGATAGTTCGTATAGAATGGCTCCTACCAAATTGAAAGAATTGAAGTCTTAGTTGCAAGAGTTGATAGATAAGGGTTTTACGGGATTGAGTTTTTCGCCCTGAGGTGCACCAGTGTTATTCGTCAAGAAGAAAGGCGGAATGAGACTTTGTATAGATTATCGTCAGCTTACCAAGGTTATGATAAAGAACAAGTATCCTTTACCGAAAATTGATGACTTGTTCGATCAGTTAAAAGGGGCAACAGTGTTCTCGAAGATAGACATGAGATCAGGCTATTATCAATTGAGAGTTAAAGAGTCAGATGTGTCGAAGACCACGTTCAGAACGAGGTATGGGTATTATGAATTTCTTGTTATGTCTTTTGGATTAACAAATGCTCCTGCAGTTTTTATGGACTTGATGAATCGAATCTTCAGACCGTATTTAGATAAATTTATGGTTATTTTTATTGATAACATTTTGATTTATTCCTAAGATGAGTCTGAGCATACCGAACATTTAAGAATTGTCTTACAGACTTTGAGAGATAAGAAATTGTTTACTAAATTCAGCAAAAGTGAGTTTTGGCTCCGAGAAGTTAGATTTTTGGGACACATCGTTTCAGCGGAAGGTCTAAGGGCTGATCCGAGTAAAATTTCGATAATTGTTGATTGGAAACTACCGAGAAATGTATCCAAAGTTAGAAGATTTTTGGGTTTGGCTAGTTACTATCAATGTTTTGTTAAGGGATTTTCGATGATTGCTACACCTATGACCAGATTGTTACGAAACGATTTGAAATTCAAGTGGTCTGAGAAATGTCAACAGAGTTTTGGGCAGTTGAAAGCATTGCTGACTGAGGCACTGATGTTAGTGCAACTTGAGTTGGGAAAAGAGTTTGTGATTTTCAGAAACTCGTCATTAAACGGTATTGGTTGTGTATTGATGCAAAAAGGTAAAGTGCTAGCTTATGCCTTGAGACAGTTGAAACAACACAAAAAGAATTATCCGATGCATGACTTGGAATTAGCCGCTACAATGTTCGCTTTAAAAATCTGGAGACACCACTTATTCAGTGAAAAATGCCATATCATTCCTGATCACAAGAGTTTAAAGTATTTGATGACTCAGAAAGATTTGAATTTGCGACAACGGAGATGACTCGAACTATTAAAAGATTATGAATTAGTGATTGACTATCACTCGGGGAAAGCGAATGTAGTCGCAAACGCTTTAAGTAAAAAGACTTTGTTTGGTTTGAGGACAATGAATATGCGGTTAACTTTATCTAATGATGGATCGGTTCTGGCTGAGTTGAAAGCTAGACCGGTATTTCTTCAGCAAATTTGCGAAGCTCAGAAAGGTGATAATGAGTTGCAAGCTAAAAGAGTTCAATGTGAATCGAATAATGATTCAGACTATCAGATTTGGATTCGATGATTGTTTGAGGTTTCGAGGTAGGATTTGTATACTGAGAGATACTGAACTGATTCAGAAAATTGTTCATGAGGCACATAATGGTTGTCTATCTGTTTGTCTTGGAAGTACCAAGATATATAACAATTTGAAGAAATTGTATTGGTGGTAAGGTATGAAACAAGACATTTCAAAGTTTGTAACAAGATGTTTGATTTGTCAACAAGTGAAAGCCGAATGCCAAGTGCCTTCAGGTTTACTTCAGCCTATGACTATATTCGAGTGGAAATGGGATAGAGTTACGATGGATTTTGTATCGGGGTTACCTCTGACTCCAAAAAAGGAAGATGCTGTATGGGCCGTTGTTGATAAATTGACAAAATCGGCTCATTTTATTCCAGTATGTACCGATTATTCACTTGATAAACTAGCTGAATCGTATATTGTTGAAATTGTTAGATTGCATGGAGTGCCTACTTCTATTATTTTGGATAGAGATCCGAGGTTTACATCATGATTTTGGAAGAAATTGCAAGAAGCATTGGGTACAAAGTTGAATTTTAGTACCGCATTCCATTTGTAAATCGACGGTCAATCTGAAAGAGTGATCCAAATTCTTGAAGATATACTTCGTTGTTGTGTTTTAGAATTTGAAGGTAGTTGGGAGAAATATCTACCGTTGGTCAAATTTGCTTATAACAACAGTTATCAAACGAGTATAAAGATGGCAGTGTATTAAGCATTGTATGGTTGCAAGTGCCGAACTCCTCTATACTGAACCAAGATTAGTGAGAAATAGATTCATGGGTTGATTTGGTCAGAGAAATTGAAAAGAAGGTGAAAGTAATTCATGATTGTTTAAATACAGCTTCGGATCGACAGAAATCGTACGCGGATTTAAAATGGAAGGATATTGAATTCCATGTTGGTGATAAAGTGTTTCTGAAAATGTCTCCGTGGAAGAAAATTCTTAGATTTGGTCGCAAAGGCAAGTTAAGTTAGCATTTCGTTGGATCATATGAGATTATTGAAAGAATAGGGCTAGTGGCATATCGAATAACTTTACCATTGTAATTAGAGAAGATCCACAACGTGTTTCATGTATCGATGTTGCGACAATATCGATCAAATTCTTCACATGTAATTTCCCCAACAAAGATTGAGATTCGACCCGATATGACATACGATGAAGAACCGATCGAAGAGGCTACGTGGGAACCTGAGGAAGCTATGAGAAAATAGTACCCTAACTGTAACACCCCTAACCCACATCCGACATCAGAACAGGGTTATAAGATGTTACTGAAGTTTACGGAATAATTATACAAAAATCCTATTATTTACCTATATTTACATCAAAGCTGTCCACTCGAGTCATAGTCACTAAATTATTTATATCTAGAGCTATGGAACTCCAAATTAATATCTGCTAATTTTTCCTGAAACTAGACTCACGTATCTTCCTACCATAAAATTTTCAGAATTTTTGGTTTAGCCAATAAGTACAGTTTATTCTTTAAATTCTCCCCTGTTTCACTGCTCGACAGTTCTGACCACTCTTCACTAAAATTTAATTATCTCTCTGTACAGAATTCAAATAATGTTATCAGTTGTTCCTCCTAAAAATAGAATCATAAGGAATCTAACCGTATAAATTATCTCTCATAATTATTTTTTTAAAATTTTTAATGATTTTTACAAGTCAGAATAGGGGAGCTCGAAATCACTCTGACCTTATCTCACAAAAAATCAAATATCTCCTGATATGAAAGTCTTTTGTTTACACCATTTCTCCTATGTGAAGCTAGATAGGCTTTAATTTAATATCTTATTCAACCTCTAATTAGATTTTCATAATTTATGGTGAATTTTCAAAGTCAAACTACTGCTACTAACCAAAAACTATTTTAGTACAAAATATTGTTAACTAGTCTATAACATCTTTACTTCAATTCATTGAAACTCTATACATGCCATATAAAACAAAAGCTACCGGAATTGATTTGGATAGTGTGCTTTGTTGTGTTGATCTGATCTACCAACTTCACTTCAATTCAATCTACATAAAAATATCAAACACACACAAGTAAGCTAATTGAAGCTTAGTAAGTTCATAGGTTTAAAAGTAATGCTTACCAAACATAATATTTCAAACAATACCAAAACATTTACTAAGTTTCCTGCCATTCACAACCACTGTTATAATACTTCACATAATTGAGCTCAACATTAACAACTACTCAATCTCTTTCATTTGGTTCGCTTCTCTTGTATTTCTTATTATCAAATTAAGAAACGGCTTACAAAATTGAATACGTCGTTGTTCCGTCCCACAATTCATAAACTCAGTATGGTATTCTTCATTGAAATACCATACCTAGATTTTACAACTCGGTATGGGAAATGCCATACCTACATTTCTTAACTCAGTATGGATTTGATAATACCATACCTACATTTCACAACTCAGTATGGATGATACCATACCTACATTTCACACTTTTCCATGGAACAACCATGGTCTTATCCATCAATTCATCACATGTCACAATACGAACGTACTCAATTCCTGCGTTTTTTTCCTAATTTGTATTTTTCACATTTATTCTTTCATTAACAAAATTTTCACAATCCCACAACAAATTCATATATAATAACATATTATATCATTCAATCATTCACAAATAAACATCTAAATTCAACCATATGAACATACCCGGCTGATTTGTAGAAGATATTGAAATTTAGGGACTATTCCGTAACTTTTTCTTTTCCTCAGTCTTCTTTGGATTCTTGATATATAATATAAAATATTTCCATTCATTAGCATTTATCTGATTTCTATTTCACTTCACAATTTATGCTCTTCAACTTTCAAAATTGTACTTTTACCCCAAAATTTATAGTTTTTACAATTTAGTCCCTACTCAATTCACCCATCAATTGAACTAATTTTTCTCGATTAAAACTTTATTTTATCATTATAAATTCAAAACCTTTGATATTCTGAATTTCAACACCAACCTTCAATTCACAACTTTTTCACAATTAGGTCCTAAATACCATTTTCTATCAAAATCACTTAATAAAACCACCTTAATATGAAATTAGAACTTACATTTCATAATAATTCATCATAAAACTCCCTTACCCATCCAGGGTAACTTCCAATTTCACCCATAAAATCAAAAACTAATGAATTCTACAAGTGGACCAAATTGTAAAAATCATAAAAACATAAAAACTATCAAGAAAAAGAAAGAATTAAACTCACATGATGTAAAAATATGAAAAACCAGCTTTCTACAGACCTTTTGTGGCGTTTTTTCTGAGAAAATATGAAGAGATCTCTAGATTTTTCAAATTTGTCCTTATTTTATATGTTAAAATTGTAAAATTTCCAATTTTACCCTTATTTCTCTTATTTTTCTACTGATTTTCTTGCCCTTTCCGTCCAGCCTATTCACTTTTAGGCTTAATTTCCCTTTAAATTCTCTTTATTTTAACACTTGAGCTATTTAATCCTTCTAGCAAATTTTGCATTTGTTACAATTTAGTCCTTTTTATTTAATTGACTATCCAAACGTTAAAATTTCTCAACCAAACTTTAATACTAACTAAATGGCACTCCATAAATATTTATAAAAATATTTATGGCTCGTTTTTCAAATTCAAGGTCTCGATACCTCTTTTTTTGACCCGTTTGACCTAATAAATTCTTTTAATTCACTAAATTCACCAATTCACAAATTCTTCTAAATTCTTACTTGACTCATAAATGTTAAATTACTATCTTGTTCAATCTTACTTGTCAGATTTAGTGATCTCAAATCACCATTTCTGACACCACTGAAAATTAGGCCGTTACACTAACCTTTTTTTCGATAAGATTTTTGGGGACGAAAATCCCTAAAGGGGGAGAGTTGTAACAGCCCATTTTTGGGTCAAATAAAAAAAGTGGCTTCGGGACCAAAAATCTAAAGTAGAAATATTTATTTTATTATTCCTTTAAGGTCTACAGCATGATAGAATAATTGTGTGAAAATTTCGTTAAGAAATTTTATCGATTGAGTGCTTAATTTGACTATAAGGACTAAATTGCAATCTGTGCAAAGCTTGAATTCTATAAGTTAAAGGTGTCTTGTTAATACCCTAAACCCGGCCTAGACGTTATGGCCGAATCTGGCGATGTCACATGGAATGGAATTTCGAAATCGAGTTTATCAAGTTAAAACTGTTTCCGTTTGTTAGCTTTTATTTATCTTTCGTCAATTTTAAAACTATTTCTTGTTTAATTGATTCGTTTAAAAACACATTTTGTAGCTGAAGCTTTTAAAACCGTGATATTTAAAGAAAATTGTTCATGTTTTATAAAAAACGTTGTCTTTAATAAAACCAAGTTTCCGTTACAGTTCTAAAATTCGTGTAAACAGTTAAAATCCCAAAACAATGGTAAACTGTCCAAAAGTCCCAAATTACATAAAAAATACCCAGAAACAAATAGGAATTAAAACCATAAGAGAAATTAAAACCGTTCAATAGACTTGTGGTCACCACTGGGTCCACCGCCGCACCGATTCGTCTAAGTCTGGGGATTACCTGTACAGATAAAATAGAAAGGGGTGAGTTTACATAAACTCAGTGTGTAATCCCCACAGATAAAACAACAGTCATCAGCTAAATGCATCTGGGCCAAAGCCCATTTTTGTTTCAGTAGTAGTTCGGGCCTTAGCTCATTTCAGTTTCAGTATCAGATATGCATTAGGGCCTAAGCCCATCATAGTAACAATATCAGATATACATTAATCAGTAAACAGAGTCGTACCCAACCAACCTCTACACACCATCTCCATCCATCCCTACACTCCATGTGGGGTTTAAAACACGTACCCATCCCTACACTCTGAGTAGTATCGAATGCGGCACATAATTAGCAAATTGCAGCTGACCTGCCAGATAATAGGCTTAAGAGCCTTTCAGTACACTTCCTCCAAATATCAACATCCTAACCCAATGCAATGCAACATACAATATATGACATACTAATACATGAATATAGGGGTGTGCAAAATTCGTGTAAAACCAAAAAAATTCGGTTAACCGACCGAATTCGGTTAATCGATCGGTTAACCAAATTAATTCGGTCGGGGGTCGGTTAATAATTTTTTAAGTTTTCAGTTAACGGTTAATTCAGTTCGAAATCAGTCGATTAACCGAATTTTTTCCGTTTAACCGAAAAAATTAATAAATAAAATTATAATATATAAATAGCCCACTATTCACTCAAACTCAATCCAACATAAACTCAAATACCCAATCTAATATATATTAACCCGAGTACCCAACCCAACCCAATAATAAAAATTACAAATAATTTAATAAATAAAAATAAAAATCTAAAACTAAAAATAAAAATAAAAAAATATAATTTTCTGTTAATTCAGTTAATCGACCGAACTAACCGATAAAATTTCGGTTCGATTAATTTTTTTGAAAAAATTCGATTTAGTTAATGGTTAAAAATTTTGAAGGGTCGGTTAATTCGGTTAATGTTATTTCGGGTCAGTTAACCAACTGAACACCCCTACAGGAATATCAGTTATACATACAGTTCAGTATTCACTCATATAATCATCATGCTCAGTACAAACATCATACATACAGATTACGCATTTAAGGGTCTAAGTAGTGCTTATCGACCCTACAGTAGGTTCATAGTTGACTTGGATGACCCGTGCAACTTTAAAACACATTTCAGTTAAATGAGCTCACACGCCTATGTGGCCTACCCGTGTGGGGCCCACACGCCTATGTGGCCCATATGGCCCAATTTGGCCTTGGCCGTGTAGATCACACAGTCTAGTCCAGAATCCCATACACTCGTGTAGACTACTCGTGTGGCCCACACGGCCTAAATCAATCTACCCCGTGTGTCGCACACGGCCTACCTGGCCATTACACAGTTGTGTCTTGCGCGCATGGCCTGGCCTCGTCGATCACACGCCAGTGTTATGGCAAACGACCTACTACACGAGCCACCACACGCCCATATGGCATCAACAGTGGGGTTTTTGGTTTTCGCTAAAACCCTATTTTCTGTATTTTTTGGTACACACCTGGTTCGTTTTTGACGTAAAAGCACTCTCAATACCACCAGAACCTATAATCGTCAAATCAAAATCCCAACTCTATCTTAAATCTCAATAATTCAAAATCATGAAACTGACAAGCCTTCGATTTGAGTGTTTTACACTTACCCCAACTCGCTGAATGGTTGACTACGATTCAGCAAGACTAAAGTCACGCCCTTCACAATTTGTTGCTGCCAAAATGACCATATAATCCCAATCAAATGATGGAAATAACGCAAGTTACAGGAAAGGAAAAACCTCACTTACCCGCACGTGTGATAAAAACTGAAATGCCCAAAACGAAGGTACGACAGTCGACAAAAATAAAACAAAATTGACAATAGAAGGGAACAATAAACAACAGAGAAACTAGAACTGGCGTCAAAATTTTGGGAAAAGAAACCGAAATTTGAAAAAAAAAACTGAAACAAAAGGAAAAGGTAACAAATATGATTCACATCCCTAAATTCTCTCCCTCAAACCCACTACTCCAGAACTTCTACAAAATTTCAATTCAACCGAAACTCTCACTATTAACAGAACAAAAATAATCCCTCACGCTTGCGTAGGGATTCGAACACAAGACCTCTAACACACCAACACACATCTTAACCACCAGACCAGCAGGCCAATTCTATTATGGTTTTACAAGTAATTTAATATAAACCCGCTAAACAAGTCTAAGGCTTAAGTCAGAAAAATACCAAAATTTACCAAAGGTAAGGCTTGAACTTCGAACCTCTCACATACTCTCGGAACACTTAACCACTAAAGCAGATGCAGATTTGTGTTAAACAATTACAAAAACAAAGATAAGAATTTTGGGGCGTTACATGTCTAATTGTTATGAACTTTTAATTAGAGGTCCTTAAATGGTAATTAGACCATTATACCTTAGGATGGACAAAAATGGACATGGTTAGGTGAAATTTCAAAGTTATGCATTAAGGGTATTTTAGTAATTTGGCTAATAAGGACAAAATTAACTAAATAAAGGATGTCCATCTTCTCAATTTCATCCCCCTATAGCCAAAATTCATAATGAGTCCATAGCTAGACATTTGGCCACTTTCAAGCTCGATTGTAAGTTCGTTCTTGCCCCCATTTTTAATGATTTCTATATTTTTGAAATTGTCTTAACCTAATCTAGCCTTGCCAATGACTAATTTGAAGAATGATTAAAGTCTAAAATTTGACCTATGTAGAATATACTTGTATTTTGATGTTTGATGGTAGAAAATGCATGTTTGTTGTTTGTTAAATACTTTTATAAAGTGATTTTCAATAAAAACGTCAAATAGGAACTTATTTGTAAAAGTCTATAAAATGTGTAGAAAAGTGTGAATAAATGAAAAATGTAGGCTGTTATGAGTACAAACAACAATCAGCTAGGCTTGGGTTGTGATGAAATTGAATGAAATTCATTTTAAAAGCCTTAGGACTAAATTGTAAAATGTTAAAAAGTTAAGGGAAAAATGTAATTTTTCCATAATGTGTTTTTGAGCTGAATTGAATAATATGATGATTAAAAAAGTTAAATATGGTATTATAGATCAAGAAAAATAAAGTTCGAGTCTAGATCGGGAGAAAACCAAAGTAATTAACGAAAAGATCTCTTTGGTCGTTTTTATAACCGAGGTAAGTTCGTATGTTAAATAAGCTTTAATATAATTCTATTTTTAATGCTTTAATATTGTATGAATTATATAAACAACTCTATGGACCCGTCCGACGACGTTTTGACAAGCGAGAAATCTCAATCGAACCTTAGGAATAGATTAGGATACAAGTGACATGTCACTAGGATTTTATGTTATGTGATCTGGGCGCTGGTCCTGTACGTCCTACCGGTGGCTAAGTATACCGGCATATGTTGCGGTTACTTGACAACTTGTGTGAGCAGCACCGTGTAGCTACGTCTTGACTGAAAGCTTGTATGAGTAGGTCCGTTAATGGCTCGAAAGCGAGCATATATGTGATATGAGATAGAGGTAGCAATGGCTACATATGTGGCACCTTGTGTGCAAGGATTTCTTCAGTATCCGATATTATTATTTTGAGTGGTTCATTGGGTATAACGACGATAAGACTAAGTATGAAATTATTACAATATGGTACATGTATGTACTTAAAGCTTATGATTATTAATTCGTGAAATGACGATTTCAAGGTAAGTTGTGATGGAAGTGAATTATGATTATGAGATTTTGGTAAATTGCATTGTCTTATGTTAAATTACTTGTATGTTAATGTATGGTAAGGTTAGCTTATTTCTTTCATACGAGCTTACTAAGTTATATAGCTTACTCCATTTTATTTTTCATGTTTTATAGTATCACCAAGCTAGCTCGGGTTGGAGATTGTTGAAGCTCGTATCACACTGTCAAACTGTTATTTTGGGTACCGATAATTTTAAACAATTTGAGAATATGGAATGTATAGGGACTTAGTCATTTTGTAATATGTGTCATTATGATTTTAGCCAAATGCATTGGCTTGTAATTGCCAAAGGCTTGGTTTGGTATTTGGCCATGTGAATTGGGTCATTTTGATTAAATTGGTTGTAAGCTTAAGTATATTCATACATGTGCAAATATCTCATTTATGTGTGCAAATATCTCATTTATGATGTGGTCTATAAATGATTGGTGAATAGTTGAATGTGAATAGTTGAATGTGACCTAATGATTGTGTTTTTGAATGGTTAAGATTGGCTTATTGGTATACTAGGAAATCTAAGAAGAATTATACATGATAAAAATATTTGTGTTGGTACTTGAGGATGTGCATTTGGTATGATTTGGCTTGGTAGAATATAATGTTGCAAGTATGTTATGAGTGATAATGAAATGATATGTTCTAACTTTGATTTTGGATGCTTATTTTCCTAAGTATATCATGATTTATGCCATTGAGCTTGTGTGTGTGTAGGTAGAAATGAGGGTGACAAATGGCTTGGTAAACAACCTTTATTTTGTCTACACGAGTAGACACACGAGCTTGTGTCTAGGCTGTGTGTGACATACGGCTTGCTCCACGGGCATGTGTTTCGGTCGTGTGTCCCCTGCACCTTAATTTTGAGAAACAGAATGCTCAGAATTGAGCACACGGGTGGAGACATGGGCGTGTGTCTCAACAATGTGAGGGATACGGCCTCAAGCACGGACGTGTATCCCGACTGTGTGAAGTCTGCACCTATTTTATAAATTTAATTAACTTGTGACTCCGCCTTGTGACTTCAATTTGTTCATGACTTGCAAGTCAGAGAGTTACATGGGTTAGGGACGCGGGCGTGTGTGACCACACGGCCTGCCCATACGGGCATGTCCAAAACCATACGAGCTTGTGACCCCTGTTCATAGCAAAAAAATTTTAAGTTTTGTAAAATTTTCCTAAGTGTTTGGTTTAGTCCTGAACCACTTCAAAAGCATGTTTTGGGCCCCGCAGGCTCGTATTAGGTACTTTACAATTAAATACAAATGATTTTAATTTGGATGCAAATTTATGACTCGAAATTGTTTGTTTGTTTGCGATGTAAGTCCGATAATGCCTCATATCCTATTCCTGCGTTGAATACGGGTAAGGGGTGTTACATGATTGATTATATAAAGGATTTATTTATGATATAAATGATCAGTAATTTTGGAGATGTTGTAAATTAGCCCTAGTTAAATTCTAGGTTGATATTAGAGCATACATAAGATAGTATAAGACCCAACAAAAATTATATTTGATGATTATGCATTGAATTGATTATATTTGTATGGTTCATGTTTAATTTGAATTTTAATTGTGTAACTACGAAGAAATTCCATTTTTATTTGAAATAATCTATGTGAATTGAATGTGTTCTATTTCAGCTTTAACTGTAGCACTCCATAGCTTAGGTCCAATGACCGGACCAAGTAAGGGGTGTTACACGCACAGTGTATCATCGGATAAACTGAAGCAATCATATTGGCATGTAAGTGTATCATCGAATGTACCAAAAAAACATACCAACATGTAAGTGCATCATCAGATATATCAAAGAAAATATACTGCCACGTAAGTGCATCATCGGATATACCGAAGAAAATATTCCGGCATGTACGTGCATCATCAAGCATACTGAAGTAATAATACTGGCATGTAAATGCATAATTGGCTAGATCTAAGTATAGACCTGTACATTTAATGGAGTAACCAATTTCTAATTTCCTTGAAGAGAGTGCTCACACTTAAAGTCACACTGAAAAGCGGGTGGTGAAACCATGGTAAGCAGAAAGCTTGATAAAAGGAGGCACTCCCTCTATCAACCGATAGTCTCAAGAGTGGTTAATCCAGAAGGTTAAATGGTTGATGAAAACCCGATTGATAGGAGGTGGAGAACCATCCTCAAGCATCCACCTGATGTTTTTTAGGAGTGCCACATTTTTAACACGAATGGGGTATAACATAAAATATTTTATATAATTTCTTTCATTAAATTGAAATTTTTATGAAATATCTTAAATTAGAAAATACATCATTCAAAACCCGACTAATGAATAGGTTAAGATAAGATGTTGCGTTATTTTTTATACCTAAAATAAAATAAATATTATATTTAATGTGTTAGTAAACAAATAATATATGTATTTGATTAAAGTAATTTTTATTTAAATAACAACTCAAACTAAACTTTGGGGTCGTAAATGTGAGAAGTCGCGGTGCACAAAACATAATGCATTATGTGACAGTCGAATCCCTGGAACATACAGTCTAGGGATGTATAAAACTCAATTCATGCTGCACAACACAAGATGCATTGCGCAACACCACAGTTTTCCGCCTCTGTCCTTTCTTGTGTTGTGTGTATGTATGTGCATATGTTTTAACATTGTTTTTCATGTTTTCTTAATTCCAAAACCAACCGAAAATGATTAAAGACTATTATAGCATTATTTTTGAGAATTATTTTTAAAAAGTGTAGTGGAAAAGTGATTTTGAGAAGTACTTTTTAAATGTTTAGTTTAAGATTTAAATGTTTAGTATTGTTGTCAAAAAAGTATTTTTGAGAAATAAAATGTTCATTTTAGACATTATGTTATAAAGTAAAATATGCATTTAAATAATGTTCAAATTAATTAATATTATGATATTTTAGTAAGAATATAAAAAATAATTTATTATAATTTTTTGTTAATATTTTAATATATGAAATATAAATTTTAAATATTTTAAAGCTATTAATATTAATTATTTATATAGTTTAATTTGAATATATAAACTATATTTTAAATATTAAAATATAACCAATAAAATTTTAAATATATAATATTATATATTTAAAATAAATTTCAATAGGAAAGTAATTACATACCTAATATAAATATTATATAAAATTCTTTATAAGGGTTAAAATTGTCTTTTGCTCCTAAAGGAGTTTTCGCTAAAAACAAAAGCTAGAAAAAATTGCTTTTACTTTTGGGTTCAAAAGTAGGAGTGTAAATGAACAGGGTTCAAACGAACAACGCTATGATTGTGTTTGGTTATTTATTTTTGAAGTTGTTAATATTCGGTTCGTGTTCGTTTAAATTTTTAATATCATGTTCGAACTCGGTTTGTTTATTATTTGGTGTGTTTGGACTCGATTTGTTTAGCGTTCACGAACCATGTTTGTTTATGTTCATGAATGTTAACTAAACAAAATAATAATAAAATAAAATAAAATAAAACCAATTAAATAAAATTTACATTTCAATATGAGAATTGTTGAGTTCTAAACTTGAAGGAGGCATTTGTAATATCATAAAAAAACTAAGTTGCAAACAAGTAGTTTGATCGATTCAAAACAAAACATATTATAAGAAAAGCAGTTCAAAAAGATAACACCAACACCAACTAGAAAAGTTGACAACATAAATAGCACATTCACTCGTAATAAATCCAATGATACCACATCCTGAAAACACCAAATCAAAAAAACCATGAGTTTCACCCATCAAATTCATTAAGGCAACAACATAAAAACCTTTTGTTTGATCCATTATTATTATTATTATTATTATTATTATTATTATTATTATTGTTGTTGATTAAAGAAAATAAGGTTATAGAAGGTACAATTAGTTAAATATAAAATTACCTTACAAAGATAATCATACCAGAAAAATTAAAAATAGGTTCATACAAAGCTATTGGACAAATACTGTCCAAGTTGAAATGCTCACTAACTTCTTATAATCACCACCTCAAAATGTGTACACCCTCAAAATTAAATACCTTTGAAAATTTTCAAAATTTTAACTTCAAAGTAAAGAAATCTTTTTAGTTTCTAGTTTACTCTATATAAAAAATTAAAATTAGATGACCAAATTACATAATACTTCAAATATTAAATAAATATAACAAATACTTGAAAATTACTCACTTTGGCTTTGTTTTTCAACCCATAAAAGTTCCGATACCAATTAGAACCACAAAGTAACATTTGCACCATATTAGTTTCTAAAGATGAACGATATGAATCAATCACTCTACCACTAGCACTAAAAGCAGATTCTGAAGCCATCGTGGTAATAGGAATAGACAAGATTTTACAAGCCATTTTTGATAAAATTCGAAACTTGAGGTTATTAACCTTCCATCACTCTAAGGCATCAAAATCTCTACAGTTTTCCTTACAAATGAACACTCCTTCTTCCAAGTATATATTTAGCTCAGACTTAATATTGTCAACCGTGTCAACACTCCTAATATATCTCTCAAACTTGGACCTCTCGGTCATAACTTTTCCCTTGCCTATTCTACTAATGGTAGAAGCATTGTTGACACCACTTTCTTACACGTTATTTTCCATTGATGTACCAACATTAGCTACTATATATTCGCCCACATATTCCTTACAAAACTCATATAGACTATCACACACAATGTGAATTTGTCTAGGAGCTTCCTATTCAGAATAAATAACACAAAAACTGAAGTCAATCAATTTCATCTTATTCCTAGGATCTAGTATAACATCAATAAAAATAAGCAACTTGCATTCACCCCAATATTTATCAAATTTTCTTTACATTTTATCGGTCATTTGTCTCATCCAAAGTTCCTCACTCAAAGATTTCTCCATTAATAACTCTTTGATACTCCAAAGTGTAGGAAGAAACAAATTTGAAGTTGGATATTCAGAACCTAATATTTATAAAGGAAATACCATGTATTAAATTAAAAAAACATAAATGAAAATTAAGAAATAATGAAATAAAACTAGATATATTTAAATTGTTTACTTGAGATAATGTTGGTAACTTTACTAAAAAGTATCAAGAAAGAACAAACTTCCTCAACCTTCACCCAATCTTCATCACTTGACAAATACTTATAACTTACATCTCGTTGAGCATACAGCGGAAATACATCCTTAAACTCCAATACACATGACAACATAACATATGTTGCATTCCACCATGTACAACAATCTAAAATCAACCTCTTATTTGGCAACTGAAGTTGTTTAATACTATCATTGAACATAGTCAAATGCACAGTGGATGCTATGATGTGCTTCACACTTTCCCTTACATTATCAATTACATCTTCAATTTTGGAAAGACCATCATGTACCAATAGATTCAAGATGTATGCATAACAACAAATATGAAACAATTTCCTATTCAATGAAAGCCTTTTATGAAATGAAATGCTATCATTCAACATCCTTACAACTGCATCATTATAAGAAGCATCGTCCATGGAAATTAAGCACACTTTTCCTTCAATACCCAGTCTTGTAAGCATTTGTACAATACATCATATACAACAACTCCACTATGCGGAGAAGGCACTCAACAAAGTTCAAAACTCTTTTTTTGCAAATTCCAATCTAAGTCCACAAAATAAGCTGTCAAGACCATGTATTGAATCTTTTTACTCGACTTCCACATATCAATTTTAATGTTAATCCTATCCACTGTCTTCAACAACCCATTTAACATCTTCTCCTCAACCTGATAACTTGTCCAACAATCAGCTTGGGCTATAGTACGAGAAATTCTTACATAGTGAGGACTTACAGTTTTCATCAACAAAGTGAATAACTCATACTCAGTAAATGCAAAAGGCAACTCATTAACCATTATCATATGAGAAACAACTTTCCTAATCTTTTCTTGGTCATATTTCCAAGTTTGTATACCACTCGCACTGTCAGATTTAGGTGCTTACGGTGGTAGAAAAAGATTGCCTTGTCCCTTTAAAAATGCCTGACATTTCACACAACCATTTAAATGCCTTTTATAATGTGTAGTTGTACCATCCTTGTTCTTGGCAAGTTTAATCTTACAGTGATTACACTGCACTTTTTTTGGTCCCATCAACAAGCTTAACTACGGTTAGTTCCTGCCAAACAATTGATGTCTTCTTTCTATTTCTCCTCTTCTAAGTGGCAACTTCAATATCATCTAAACACTCAGCCTCCTCAGGGGTTGGTCTTTCATGAGTAGTATCCTCAGCATTGGAAATTTCATTTCCTTCAATGACAACCATCGGTGATGAAGAATCAATACACGAATAAGAATAATGGCCTTGTTTTGAGTTATAAGACATACTTAAAAATTAAAATTTAAATCGTTATTAATGGATAACACCAAATCTATTAAACTAGATCTATAAAAGCAATAATGCACATAGGCTAAACAAGTAATAGATCACCATTTCAAATACCATTAATAATATTAAATATTTTTAAAAATTCATTGAAGTATGAACAACAACAATGTGCATCAGGTTTAAAGCAATATCCTATAAAGCTAAATTTGGATATAATAATAGCAAAGTAATAGTTATGAAATTATAATTCCAAATTGAAATGTCTCAACATTAATTTATACTAAAATAAATTGATTAAACAAGATAAAAAAGAATGATATACCACAAATAAAAATCTAAAAATGTCTCCCCCGAACTCTTTGCGGCCTCCCCGAACATCATTTTTGGAGAGACTGTTAGAAAGAGTCGGATCTTAGAAGGATATGCATAATGCTAATATATGAAACAAAAAAGAAAAGAAAAGAAAAAGAAACTCTTTTGCATATCGTTGGGCAATAAAAATCGAGTATTTGTAATGATTGATGAAGTTGAACGATGAAATTTATCAAGATATGCAACAAATTATTGAGTTGAAGACGAAATTAAGCTAAATCCAAGTTGAATCAATCTTAACTTCTCACTTTCTTGTTTTTGGCTGAGAGAGAAAGTAAAGTAAAAAGGTAAGAGATTAAGAGAAAGTAAAGTAAAAAGGTAAGAGATTCACACAAAATTAAAAAAATCAAAATGCACTCTACCAAAAATAGGGAAAAAGAAAGAGTATTTTAATTTCAATTTTTAGTCATGAAGAAAGAAAGTGTACGAGAGCTAATGCTCTTTTAAATTATATTTTTAATTTTTCTTTCATTACTTTTAAGTTTTATATTATTGTTTGTTTCAATCGAGCAAATCATTTAGAGCATACTGGTGATAACTTGTTTTGTCAAACTATCAATAGTGATTGCAAATATAATATATATTTCCTAGATTAATGAGTTGAAATTTAAATATAAAAATAGAGGGAGATGTTATTTTAATATTTTTATAAGAAAATATCATTAATAAATAAACGAGCTTATAAATGAGCCAATAAACAAGTTTGTTCGTGAACATAAATGAATTGAACGCATCTTTGTTCATGTTTGTTTGTTTATTAAACAAACATAAATTTCTTTTTTCATACTCGTTTATTTAGCTTAATGAACAAACATAAATGAACGATTCACGAATAGTTAATCGAATGTTTTGTTCATTTACACCCCTATTTAAAAGCGCTTTTCAAAAACACTTTTAACTCGAAAAGTTATCTGTTTAGTATTACTTATGACTCCAAAAGCGCTTGTCACCGTAAAAACACTTTTGAGAAACAATACTAAATAAAGCTTAACTTTACTATCAAAAGCAATTTTTAAACTGAATTTTTTTAAAAAAAAAATTAATCAATCAAATTGACCCCAATAATTTTTAAAAATTCTTATTATATGTTATGTATTAAATTAAATGAAATGACTAATAAAAATAAATTTTATAATTTTGATTATAATTTAATTAAGTTGTCATAAAATTTAAATCACAAACATGTAATTTTAAACTAATTTTATTTTAGTTTTCTTAACAAGCTTCACTCAAAATTTATTCACTTAATTTTTTCAAAGTTGGAGAAAATAAATTTTTTTATATCTTGCAAACTTGTAATGTAGTAGAATTGCTATTATGTTTGTTATTGGAAGCAAAATAAGATGAATTTATTTTTCATTGACAAGCACAATTAATACTTACTTACTTACTTAATTAACCACCACTTCTTTATTTTATCTTTCAGCCATAGCAACAGTGGTCGGACATTTTGCATAAGACTGCAATAATTGATGCTATTATTAGTTAGGATGAAATACAGATATTTTGGGTATTTATATTGAAAGAAGTACAACTCTCTTTATCTAATAATAAGAAAAGAAAGTAAAAAGGTATGCTTATTTATAATTTTGTAAATATCTATATTCTCTTTAAACATATTAAAGTAATAAGAAAAAAATCTTTACTTCATTTATAATCAAGAGATTATTGAATGGAATAATTAAAAAAACTTAGTTCATTGAATGTAATATATTTATTAATTAAATGTAAATGAGCTTATAAATAGTAACTTATAAATAAAAATAAAATAATAAAAAATTTCTTTTATTTCTTTTATTTATTTATTATTATTTTATTAGTTTTTCTATAACAATAATACCAATTAAATTGATTAAACATATAATTTATTTGATTTAGAAAATGTCAAAATTATCAAATTAAATTAAAGATATCGTGGTTGGTGTCAATTTTGAAGCCATAACTTTGATTTGGTCATGTATTGGATGGACTCGTTTCTCTTCCTAAGATAAGGACAACAATATTACAATCTCTCCATTTAATCGATTTTGAAGGACCCAAAAACAAAAAACCTAGAGGCCTTCCCATGCGGTCGGCCGCATTTCATATTTGTATGCACCGCAACTGATCAGGACTTTGAATGTCCAATTATTAATCTACAGGTTAGATCAAGTAAGTTGGCAAAATAATTCAAATTTGTCGGATTTCGCCTTATTAAGTATTTCTTAAAGCTATTAAGAATATGTGTGTGTTTCTTCTTCTTCTTCTAATTGTATTCTAGTAATCACACCATAGTATAGTCTCCTCTTCACAAAATTTTCCTTCTTTTCAATTTGTGGTTTAATTTTCTCTTAAATTGCTTTTCAATTTAAATTTGAAGCCTTATAGGAGAAGCTATTCAGCCTTTGATGGCCTCCAAACTTTGATATTTCCTATTTTTGGTGAAACATTCTCTTTCACCTTTTGGATTTATCCTTTGTCATTTGGAATTCTCTAACTAACTCTTGATTGAAAATGATATTTTGAGTTTTTTTATTTATCCTCTTTTATGTTTTTCCCTTTGTTTTTTATTTGATTGTTTTGGTATTTCTATTTGCTTTTATTGTAGTTGTAGTGATATTTGGTTGCTAGTTCAAGGTAAGGGTGTATAACTAGCTTGATGGTGGATTTTCTTAGGTAATAGTTTGATTTTGGTCGAAAGGAAAATGGTGAGTGGTTTAACAATGAATGGTTGCTGAGTTGGTTGGGTTAAGGGTGAGACAGGGGTGACTTTGCTAGGTTTGGGGCTTGAGTTTTTTTTTTCTTTCAATATTGTTTAAGTAATGATGATGCAAAGATTGAGTGACCAAAGTTTAAAATTGTAAACTTATCAATACTCTAGTGACCAATTTGTACCTTTTGAAATTAAATGACCAAATTGTAAGTTTACTAATAATTGAGTGACCAAATTGTGAATTTATTTGTCTCACATTTAACTCTATTACCAAGTTAACGAACTACTGCCGAACTTATTATAACTTTTTGAAATTGAACGATTAAAGTGTAAATTTACTAATAATCAAGTAACTTTAATTATTATTTTACCCATTTTTTAATGAGCAAGAAATATTTAAGAATCAAACTCAAAATTTATTATAGGTTATAATTTCATTTTTACTTTTAAATATTTTTTCATTATCAATGAATATATTTGAGAGGTCCCCCTATTATAGGGATTTGATTAAATTAGTCCTTTTATTATTGAGTGAATCAATTTAATCATTATATTTTTAAAAAGAATCAACTAAGACCAAATTAGAATAAAATTAATATTTACCATTAAAAAAAGGCTAAATTTGATGAATATGTCAATTTTTTTTAATTAGGTCTTTAGGCCGTTTTTAATTTTATTTAGGGAAATAGGTTGTTTTTAAAAAAGTTACATTTTTTGGACTTTTTTAATATAATCAATTTATTTAGTTAGATAGTTAAATGCTAGTGGTTTTATCATTGAATCCCAATTTCGATTCTTCTCCCACTCATATTTATATTGTAACACCCTTAACCCGTATCCGTCACCGAATTAGGGTTACGAGGTATTACCAATCAAGAACACAAATTAAAACGATCACATACATGTACTTGAATTTCAATAGTCAATTTAATCTCTACTACCACATAGCTGATTATACTTTTAATTTAAACTCATAATACATACAGATAAACAGACTTTATTACACTTTAGTCGCATACTATAACCAAACACAAATGGATTACACGAAATGTACTACTTATAATCATTTGATAAAGGTCATTTCATTTTCGATATTCATTTAATATTAAGTTAAACATTTATACATCACATAAAACACATATAATTTTCATAATAGTAATTGACAAAAGTTACTATTCATTTGGTTAATTTCATCTTATTAACGAATATGCACATAATTATCATCATTTTTCCTTCCAACTTTGTTCCATCACAAACAAATATACAACTGCACATGGAAACATGTATAAACATTTTATAATTTGCATTTTCTAAACACATCATTAAGCCATTTTCAAACATATAACATTTATCACATAGACCATTAATGTATAATATATATAACATCATAAACAAAAGTGAGCTCAAATCATAACCAAAGTATGACCTAAAATTATCATGGAGATTAAGCTATTTTCGCATGGCTTAAGTTATACATATTCAAGGTCGAACAAAATACATATTAGCCTATACATGCCATAAGTTCGAAAATAGACTTTTAAAAGTACCGAAGGTTTACGATAGTGTGGATGACTTCGATGATGATCCTCAAGCTCGTAACTTACAACCAAAATCTATAACACAGAGTAACAAAAACACACAAAGTAAGCTAACTTAGCTTAGTAAGCCTTAAGCAAATTAAACAACTCAAATGAATAATCAAAACCTTTCAAATAAGTCAAATTGTATCATTAATGTTATACTTTAACACAATTAAGTTACCTTGGTCGAATGCTAATATTTCTCATTTAGCATAATATTATTCAACTTTTCATTCCCAAAATAATACTATCACAATTATGCTTACATTCAAATATAATATCACATATTTATACACACCTATTTGGCCAAATATTCAAGGTCAATTATAACACCACATAAATACTTACCTGTATAACCGAATATACAAAATCCAATACATATCATCTCATAAATACTTACTTGTATGGCCAAATACACAAGGTTCATTATATCATCACATATGGCTGAATATACAAGTTCAATATATCATCATATATGGTCGAATATACAAGTTCAATAAAACATCACATGTAGCCAAGTATACAAGGTCATTTAGATCAACTTACTTGTTCAATTTCCACATCAATGTGAAGTCTTATAGACATAGGCTTGAAAATAAATCACCCGCGTAAAACCTACTAGGCATAAGCCTGAATCACACGCCGGCACAAGGCATGCTAAACTCAAGGTCTGATTCTTATTTATTCACTGACAATAAGCCGGCTAGGCACAAAGCACGATCAAATTCACCAGCACAAGGCTTGCTAGGCTCAAAGCCTGAATATCACTATTACAAAGTCATTCCATAAACAGTTCATATATCGAATCATCCAAATATTCCATGCTGTTCATACAAACTTTCAGAGGTTTTAACTCAATCGAATAAAACTCAACCACATAACTTCAATGTTAAACCACATTCGGTTACCCTACTATACAACTATAAAATTTGAATCATCATAGTAAATCATTTTATATTCAAAATAAACGGTGTTGAATTGCTTAAAGACTTACCTCAGATATCACGAACGTTATAAATCGGCTATTCGACTATTTTTGCTTTTCCCTGATCCAAGTCCGATTTCTTTTGTTCTTGATCATATAATTTCAAATTAACCTCATTTAAACACAATTTCATCCAAATTAATCCAACAACACATAAATGGGAAAATTACCATTTTACCCCTAATATTTCATACTTTTACAAATTAGTCCTAATTGCATAAAACACAAAATACACAAAATCTCACCACATCATAGTTAGGCCGAATCTTCCTTATACTCATAATAGTCCATATATTTTATTTATTTTTTATTTTAGTCCTTCAATTTATTATTTTTACAATTTAGTCCTAATAACTCAAAATCATCAAAAACTCCAATACAAAACATGTTAATCTAAAACATATTTTTTATTTTTCATCACCAAACATCACAAAACACAAATATTCATCAATGGCATAACTTAAAATATTCACCGAAATAAAAAATTCAAGCATGAGTTGGGTAGTATTCGAAGCAACGATCTCAAAAACGTAAAAATTATCAAAAACCGAACAAAAACTAACCTTTAATCAAGCTTCCAAAGTGCCGAATGCTTGAAACTTTCTAAAGCTTTATTTTTCTTTTAGTTTCGGTCAAAATGAACTAAAATGCATGGCTATATTATGTTTGTTTTATTTAATGTACATAATATTTCATAATTTACTTTAATAACCTTTATAATCAAATAATAAACCATAATTTAATAAGGCTACAACCGTCCAAGGCATAATATCATGGGCAATTTGCAACATAAACACCCCATATTAAAAAGCCACTAACAATTCAGTCTTTATGATTTAAACTATCAAATTTTCAATTTACGCGATTAAGTCATTTTTATCAAATTAAGCACACAAACAATCAAATTTTCATATGAAACTTTCACACATGCAAATTCACATATAATAAACACGGAAAATAATATTTAAATATTTTTCTAACTCGGATTCGTGGTCCCGAAACCACCGTTTCGATTAGGGTCTAAATCGGACTGTTACATATATTTTTTATTTCATGTTGTTTTAAGCTTCTTTTTTTTTAATGAATGTTTTTAACATATTAGCTTCCTTAGTTAAATGGTAAAATAATAATGATTTTATCATTGAGACTCAAGTTCAATTTCTCTTTTCTAAACACATTTGTAATTTTTATTTCATACCGTTTCAAGTTTTTTTTAAATTTTTTAATTAATAAATATATTGTTTTTAATTTTTAATTTTAATTTATATTTTAATTAATAAATATTTTATTCATAAAATCAATAATTATTAAAAATATGATTATTTTTAGTTAATATTATTTTTATATGTGTAATATTTATTTTCCAATTCATATCATGAGTGTAGTAAATATTTTTGTATGTGTATTTAAAATATTTCACATATAAATATATTTAAAATATCATTCTCACAATGTAAATGAAAAAACAATGATATTTGAAATATTTTACATATAAAAATAATAATTATTTTCGAAATAATTATTTCATTTTATAATATTAGAAATCTTCACACCACAATATACGTAGAGAAAATAAATATTTGACATATAAATATTATATATAAAGAAAAATATGTCAAAAAAAATTAGTTTATGTTTATATTATTTATAAAGGAGTTATTAGTTTCAAATATTTTTAACATAATGAGATATGTAAAATATATATTTTTATTATAAAATTACATATTTATTAGCTTTATTTTATGAATAAAAGAGTTTTTAATTAAAAAGATGAATTGGTCAAAATTTTTGTCAACTTGCCGCCGCTTAGGTCAAGAGTGCTCTCTTGGGTCTCCTGAAGAAACAGTATTTTCTGGGGTCGGGAAGAAGAGAAGTGGTGGCTTTCGGGGCTATGGACGACGGGAAGGAGTTGAGGAATGACTTGGGGGCTAAGGATGACGGGAATGAGATAGCCCTTCTTGAAGAAGAGTTGATCCATTTATCGGTGAAAAGCTCTATTGTAGATCCTTTTGAAAAGCCAACACTGATTTGTTCTGTTTGGACGAGAAAAAATTACAATCTGGACAGCCTGAGAGCACAAGTGAGAAGTATCTGGAAAACCAAAAAGAAGTTTGAGATTATGATTGCAGGCCAAAATCTATTCAAGATAGTATTCGAAGATGAGGAAGACTTAGAGCAGATTATGAATGGGCGACCATGGTTCTTTCGAAAGCAATTAATTATTTTTGATCGTTTAACAAAATTAGTAGAGCGAAACAAGATCTGATTGGTTTCTTCACTGTTTTGGCTAAAGATCGGCCCATGCCCATCTGAGTGTGATAAAAAGGATCTGATGCATGCTGTGGGGTCCACGTTTGGGGGAATTATTCATTCTAAGATCAAAGGTGATTTTTGTCGTATTAGAGTTCATCTATATGTTTAAAAACCACTTAGAAAAGGGATTTTTGTCTCTCTAAACGACCAAGATAAAGCCTGGCTTCTTTTCAAATATGAGTGTCTCCTAACGTTTTGCTTTGGGTATAGTCACATGGGTTACGGGATTAAAGATTGTCTAATGTTATCAGAGGGGGATCGCAGCAAGGCGGAGGATGAACTTCCTTTCTCGGTAGCACTTAAGGCAGAATTGTCAGATTAGGCAGGGAGAGCTTACTGTTTGGTTCTTTGCAGAAGAAAATAATGAAAAAATGTTACTACATCGGTTAGGAGGTAGCGGGTAAAGTTGATAGTGTTTCAATAGATTCTGTACAACAGATGCATCGGATGGTGAAAGAAGTTGGTTTAGAGAAGTCCTTTGATCTTAGGGAAATAGGGATTTTGCGGCAAAAATTTAGGGATAATGAAACAAATTTTTATCCTCATAATATGCCGAGAGAAGTGGAAGAAAACTCCAGTAGGGATCACTGTCGTGAGGGAAATAGGTCAAATTAAATTTCTGAATCAAACAGGCAAATCGAACTGATTGAGGCCTAACAATTGAGTCAAAAGAAATATAGCTGGAGGCGCTTTTCTAGTAAAGAATCTTTTGATGCAAACATGGCTGGGATGATAATGGGGAAGCGAAAATTTAATCACGAGAAATTGGATGATATTGAAGCATACCTTTCGGATGATGTTAAAACAAAAAGGGCAAATTTTGACAGCATATGTTCGGCAGATTTTGCAACAACTGAGCCTTCATGCTTTGTTTTAACAGATGTTAGTGACCCTTCACAAATTATATCGACGGTTACCAAATGGCAAGCCTGACTGAAAACAATGAAACTCTTATGCTGAAATGTCCGGGGATTGGGGAATCCCCGGGCTATCAAGAGGCTTCACCACATGTTAAAGCTTTACAAACCCAAAATGGTCTTCTTAATGGAGACAAAGCTGGATCAAAACAGAATGGAACGTGTTCGAAAGCGCTGTGGGTTTTATAATGGGCTGGATGTTTCAGCTTTTAGTTCAAGGGGAGGTCTAAGCTTGGCTTGGAATGGGAATTTTTTAATTCAAGTTCGTAGTTACTCAACTAATCATATTGACGCTGAGGTTTATGAAGATGATGACTCAATTAAATATAGATTTACCGGGTTTTATGGGAACCTACGACAAGCAAATAGACAAGAATCTTGGAATCTCTTTAGAAGATTACGAAGCACCTATACTTTGCCGTGGTGTGTAGGAGGTGATTTTAACGAAATAATGTACACTCATGAGAAAAAAGGGGGAGCAACAAGAGATTGACGATAAATAGAGGAATTTAGGCAAGCTCTGACAGACTGTGAATTGGTTGATATGGGTTTCAAAGGGAAAAAAGTTGGGAAAGGGGAAATTTTGAGAGCACAAATGTTAGAGAAAGACTTGATAGGAGTGTGGCGAATAGTGAATGGTTAAACTTGTTTCACGATTTCTCTGTTACCCATCTTCCTCACTCTTATTCTGACCATTGTCCACTTTTTATACAAACAGAGCTTAATGAATATCCAGCTGGAAAGAAGAGGTTTAAATTCGAATCTTGGTGGATACTGGAACCGTCTTGTGAAGATGCCATCAAGAAATTGTGGACTAAAAAGTCAGGAGATGCGCTGGAAAAATTAGATTATCTTCGAGTTAATCTTCAAAGATGGGGGAAGACTATCAAAGGAGAGCGTGATAAAAGATCGAAGGCTTTACGGAAAAGATTGGCTAAATTAGAAGGTATGAATAGGAATGATGATAATTTAGCTGAGATGATAACTGTAAAATTGGAATTAAATTGGGAGATGGAAAATGAGGAATTGTATTGGGAACAAAGGGCTAGAGCAAATTGGTTGCGTCAATGGGATAAAAATACGGCTTTTTTCCACAGCAAAACATCTCAAAGACATAGGATAAACAAGATTTGGGGACTGGAAAACATGGAAGGAGATTTAAAAATAGAGGATACGAATATGGAAAGCATCATAAGGGATTATTTCATGGGATTATTCCAATCAAGTGGAGTTGGTGATACAAACCGTCTTCTTTCGGGGGTTAAAAGGTGTATTGGAGCGGACATGAATCAACTACTAATAGAGAAATACAAAGAGGAAGAAGTTGTCGAGGCAATCAACAGTATCGGGCCAACAAAAGCCTCCAGACCTGACGGTTTCCCAGTAATTTTCTTTCAAAAATATTGGCACATAGTGGGGAGGGAAGTCAGCAATTTCTGCTTGGAAGTACTTAATAAAGGTAAATCTTTACAACTGCTGAATCATACGAATATAGTGTTACTTCCAAAAACGTCTCACCCAAGAAATCCCACCAATTTTATACATATTAGTCTATGCTCGGTGTTCTATAAAATCATATCAAAATCTATCGCAAATAGACTTCAAAAAGTTACGGATCATTGTATCGATTCTGCTCAAAGTGCGTTCGTTCCGAGAAGACTAATTTCTGACAACGTACTTCTCGCCTACGAAATTCTTCACATTATGAGAAATAAAAGGGTGGGGAAAAAAGATCTTATGGCACTTAAGATTAATATGAGTAAAGCATATGATAGGGTGGAATGGAAGTTTTTGGAAAAAAATGATGATCACAATGGCTTTTGATGTGCGATGGGTGGAGCGCATAATGCATTGTATTAGCACAGTGTCGTATTCGGTGGTTTTAAATGGCATGCCAGGGATGGTTTTTACTCCAAGAAGAGGCCTAAGGCAAGGGGACCCTTTAAGTCCCTTTCTATTCCTTTTATGCAGTGAAGGGCTGTCAACACTTTTAAGGCTTGCAACAGAGGAAGGAGTATTGAAAGGGATTAAGGCAAGTAGAAGGGGACCTCAAATTTCCTATCTCTTTTTTGCTGATGACTGTGTTTTATTTGGAGAAGTGACCGGCAAGGGTATTGCAACGTTTGAAAAGGTGCTCAAGGAATACGAAATTTGTTCTGGAAAATGTATTAATTATAGTAAGTCAACTGTGTTTTTTAGCTCAAATACCATTGAAAATGTTCGATCTACCATATCGAATCGTCTAGGACTGAAAAGGGCAAACAATTCTGAGAAATACCTAAGCCTACCGAATATGGTGGGAAGGAAGGAGCGTTTGGTATTCCAACATTTAAAGGATAGCCTAAAGTTAAAGATAGACAATTGGAGTACAAGATTATTATCGCAAGGCGGAAAAGAAGTGTTCATCAAAGCCGTTTTACAAGCAATCCCCACGTACACAATGGCATGATTTCTTTTGCCGAAATCATTATGTGAAGAAATGGAACAAATCATCGCAAAATTTTGGTGGCAAAAAGGTTATGGGAAACGAGGTATTCACTGGTGTTTATGGAGCAAATTATGCGAGTTAAAAAAGAGTGGCGGTCTCGGATTCCGCAATTTGGCAAAATTTAATTTGGCCCTTCTCGCAAAACAAGGCTGGAAATTAATTGACGATCCTAATTCCCTTTTGGCTAGAACGTTAAAAGTTAAATATTATCCGAATACTGATTTTTTAAATTCAGGTTTAGGTAATTTACCTTCCTATACCTGGAAAAGCATATGGGCAGCAAAGGGCCTCTTACTATCGGGATTGTGCTGGAGGGTGGGGAATGGCCATGACATTCGTATAGAAGAAGATGTTTAGGTCCCAAATGTGCCAGGTCTACTGATTAACAAAAAGGACAGAATGCAGAACATCATAATGGTTGCGGATCTTATTGACAGTAATATCAGAGCATGGAAAACAGAGTTGATTTGGAGTACCTTTTCGGAAGTTGATGTTCCAAAGATTCTGCAAATCCCTTTGGCCCAGCGTTCACAAAATGATCTTTTGATATGGAGGGGTGAAGCATCGGGTAAATATACTGTGCGTAGTGGTTACAAACTACTATTACAAGGCAATGATTACAATAGTAATGGTTACAGTTTGCCCGAAATTACAAAATGTTACAAGAAACTGTGGAACTGTAATCTCCCCTCAAAGGTACGTATTACAGTTTGGAGAGCCACTCTCAACTACCTCCCTACCCTAGTGAATTTAAGAATCAAAAGATTAACGAATAACGCCATCTGCCCGAGATGTAAGCAAGGGCTGGAAACTAGGGAACATATTTTTCGCGACTGTGCTGCTGCGAAGGAAATGTGGAAAAAATTAAATTATGTATGGTCACTCAAGTTATCGCATATGGACTATATGGAGTGGTTTACCTGGGTATTGTTGCACAGTAAAGAGAAAGAATGCTACATCTTTGTCTGCGCCATTTGGGCTATCTGGTCGAATAAGAATCAATGGGTACACGGAGGACATAAGAGAACTAGAACAGAAATAGCGCAGTTTGTAATACAGTATTTACAGGAATTACAAGATATGGAAAGAAAACACCATGCCAAATACTCAGTTTTAGATTCATGGAAGGCGCCGGAAAGCAGGTTCCTCAAAATCAATTTCGATGCTCCTTTTGATAAGGGGAAAAATATATCTTGTTCAAGGGTAATAGTCAAGAACTTTAAAGGTGATGTATTGGTTTCAAAATCGGTCATCCATGACAAGATTTCTTCAAGATTTGCAGCAGAAGCCTTAGCATGTTTGCAGGCGGTTATGGTGGGAAAAGAATTGGGGATAAAATATGTTATTTTCGAAGGCGACTCTCTGACAGTTATAAAAAAATGAACAAAAAAAAAGATAAATCGGTAATCGGCCCTTATATTGATGATATTCAAGAGCAGAAGGCGAATTTTTATGGATGCAAATTCCAGCATGCAAAAAGAGCAGCAAATAGAGCAGCACATAACCTAGCATCTGAAGGGTGAAAATGGGGGTGAATGCATACTTTGTTCATGAGCTTGTTACTCAAGTTCTCACCGATTCAGAAATTGATAGGGGATGGAGATGAAGGCCATCACTGAGTCAACACCATCTCCAGCAAATGAGAGAGTAGGAGAAAAAATTTTAGATCTCTATGACTGTTTGTTTCTCCAAGAGTTAGTCGATTGGGATGCAGATATTTTTCAAAGAACTATTTAGAAGTTGACAGCTCATAAGGCTGGGTTTTTCTTTTTTCCTTATGTTAGGCAATATTTTTCAGTTTTACTTTAGGTAACGTTGTTTTTTTTAAACTTTGTTTACTAGAGGCCCTAACCCTAGTTTGGAGCATGGCCTATGTTTGGTTCTTAGATCATAATATTTTTAATTATGCATAAATAAATACAACCCAGTATTCCTTCAAAAAAAATAAAAAGATGAATTAAAATAAAAAAAAACTAAAAACAATGTATTTATTAATTAAAAAAACTTGAAACAATATAAAATAAAAATTACAAATATGTTTAGAAAAGTGAAATTAAACATAGGTCTCAATGATAAAATCATTATTATTTATCCATTTAACTAATAAAGCTAATATGTTAAAAACATTCATTAAAAAAAAAGAGGAAGCTTAGAATAACATGAAATAAAAATTATAAATTTAACTGGGAGATAAATCAAACCTAAGACTCAATAACAACACCACCAACATTTAACCATCCAACTAAAGAAATTAATTATATTAAAAAAGTAAAAATTGCGCCTTAACTAGACGCGCTTTCCTACCAATTATGTAAAAGGCGACTTCCTGTTTCTCTCTCCTTAAAACTGTCTATTTCCCTAAATAAAATTAAAAATGGCCTAAAGGCCTAATTAAAAAAACAGCCCAATCAGCTAATTTAGCCTTTAAAAAAATATCATTTAATATTTAACAGAGTTAATATTTTTAAAGTTTTTACGGTTTTGTAAATGGATTATTTTGTTTAGAATTAAACTGCGATTCAAACAACTAACTTTCCAATATATTTTTATAATAGTATTACAATTTGAATTTATTTAATTCTTTTTAATAATATAGAGACTAAATTTAGTGGCGGAGCAAAGGGGGTTGGAAGGGGCCTGTCCCCCTATAGTGAAAATTTTTTCAATTTAGGTCCTTTATAATTTATAAAAATTTTAAATTAATAATAGTAAAATTATATTTTGACTCTTAAAAATAATAAAAATTTAATTTAAATCTTAAAAAATTATAAAGATATAAATTATTAACATAGTAAAATTATATTTTTACTATCGTAAAGATATGCAATTTAATTCCATCCCTGCAACAATTTCTAAACTGACTAAATTAATCCATTTAATATTACTATCTAACTTTTATAAAAAAATTATAACATATTTTGTCTGAAAATTAAGGTAACACATGTAAAATTTCCAAGGAGGCAAGGATTAGGTTGCAAGACTTGAAAGATACAATCAATCGCAGGAAGTCGGGCATACTTTTCGTTCACAGTTCCCTATAAAACGCTAGGGGAAAAGAAAATCAGACTTGCATTATTAATCTGTTTCAAGTTTGCTCCATAGATTGAATCAAATTCTCTGCAGTTTCTTTTTTTTTTCTTTTTAATTTCTTGAGCTGTGTGGAACGAAGAGAAGCTTAATTATTGCTTGGTAATTCGAGTGGAAGAGTTGAAGGAAGAGAGAATGTGGGGATTTGGGGGGAGATATTATTGGGGGAGAAAGGAAAGCGTGGAAAGAAGGAAAAATGGAGGAGGTATAGTTGTAGTGTTCGCTTGGATGTCCAGTCAAGAGAAGCACTTGAAGAACTATGTTCAACTTTACGCTTCTTTGGGTTGGGATTCTCTGGTTTGCCATTCAGAATTCTTAAACATGTATGGGGTTTTAAGCTAAATTTGGATTTGAATTTACTTTCAATTTAATCTTATTTCTTTGTTGGCTGGTGGATGCTTTTGACTTACTGTAGCACTTGATTTCCCGTGCTGTAAACTGGGTTTTCTTTTTTAATCTTATGGTAATATGGAAATGAGGGATATTGGTTGGAATTTATGCAGATTCTCATATGTCTTTGATTGATACTTTTGAACTGAGATTTTATGTGAATCTGCTAAAGGCTAACTGGGATTTTGATGTTTTGTAATCTGTGCAGGTTCTTCCCTGATAAGGCTGCTGCTTTAGCTCTTCATCTTCTTAAAGAACTTGTTCAGGTAATACTGAAAAAAATCTTAATTTTGTGTGTTGCAAGAGGTGTTAATTCTGGCCCTCTGAATGGGTAGAGGAGTATTTTTATCAATTCTCTCAAATTTCCCCCATTTTTCGGTTTCTCTTTTTGATTTTGTGCAGGAGCTAAAGATTAGGCCATGCCCTGTGGTCTTTGCATCTTTTTCCGGTGGCCCTAAGGCCTGTATGTACAAGGTTCTTCAGGTATTTCTTTCACAACTTTGAAAACCCATTGCTTTTTACCTTATATGTTTAATACTTGTTTCCGTTTGCTTGTGCTGATATAGCTTTATATTTGCTTGTCGCAGATGATCGAGGGATTGTGTGAAGTGCAAGTAAATCCAGTATGTTATACCTCTATTAAGATGCTAACCTTTTACTATCTTCTTAAATCATGCAATTGCAGTCAGTTTTTTAATTATTCTTTAGGGCTATTAGGTACCGATACGGGAAATCCTTGTTTATCTTTTCTATATGACAAAAAAAATCAACAAATGATGGTATAATGGCATTTGCTGAGAATTGTTTTACTTCCATTGAAGGATGATCTCCAACTGCTGAAGGAGTGCTTTTCGGGCCATGTTTTTGATTCTAGTCCTATGGATTTTACTAGTGACTTGGGTGCCCGATTTGTTGTTCACCCAACAGTTCTGCAAATGTCTCATCCACCACGAATAGCATCATGGATAGCAAATGGCATTGCTTCTGGTCTTGATGCTCTCTTCCTCAGCAGGTTTGAGTCCCATCGTGCTGAGTATTGGCAGACTCTATACGGTTCAATTGTAAGTGTACAATAAACACCGTTGTTCAATTTATTGTTTTCTTTTTTCTTGAAAAACAATTTAGTTCACTAATTACAAATCTTTTGCAGAGGATGGGGGCCCCGTATCTCATATTATGCTCCGAAACTGATGATCTTGCTCCTTATCAAATTATCTGCAATTTCGCTCAAAGATTACAACAACTTGGAGGTGATATAAAACTTGTGAAGTTCAATGGTTCGCCTCATGTAGGTTAGTTTTTAAACTTATGAGAAATTGCTCTTATTAGTACATGATCATACCACAGATAAAAGCTTTTAATGGGGTTCAGTGGTGATGTAAAACATATTTAGACTGAAAGAAAATAGATGGCACGACAGGGCCTTATATATAATACGGGTAGTCATTCATTCATCTTCAAGCGTTATGAAACATTAAGTTCTTGATTGCCTTACACAAGTCCCGACAGCAGTGGAGTTTAGTGTCTTTTCTTTACCAAAATGCTTAAATGAGGACAAAGAGATCAAAGGGACCACATGTTTATGCTGTACAATTGAAAGAAACATTTTCTGGTCCAGACCCATGTTTGCATGATAAAACAGGTTGCGTATTTATCTTCAACATAAACCTAGCTAATGCAGATGACTGTTTTAACTTCCTTTCATTTGTAGCAATAGTTATATTTTCTTGTATCTATAAATCAATCACATTGAAGTTTCGACATATCAACTTGTTCCAATTAATGGTCTTTGCAGGTCATTATCGGCATTATCCAGTTGATTACAAGGCCGCCGTGACTGAGCTTCTTCGTAAGTCAGCTGCCTTGTATTCCCGAAATATTCAACAATTTGAGGGTGAGCGAATTGGATCAGCAGGGGCACAGGATGAATTCTCTGAGCCGATCTCCAATATCAGCAAAATAGCCTTAAGCCCAAACAAGAACTTTCAGGGAACTTCTCTAGTGCAAAGCAGTAATTTCCTCTTGCCTAGTTCGATAGAATATTACGAAGGTAGAGATTTTGGGTCCTTGCAAGATGAGCAAAAGGAAGGTTTAATCCATTTGGCTCACCCTCCAAGCGTCAATCTCCACGGGGTTCTTGGTCAAATCCTTTTCGACGCATGTGTTCCGAAGAACGTTGAAGGCTGGGATCTAAAGTCATCAGATTTCTCAAGCAAACACCTGTATACTTCTCGGCGGAATTCCCATTTCAATCCAATCAAATGCATTCGAAGATCCAGGCTATAAACATATTCTGCTTTTCCAGCTTGAAGAAGGAATGCTTGCGAAGTGGGGCATAGAGCACAATGAAACTCCTAAAAGGATAAAAAAAAAGAAGGGGGCAATGTGTGATTTATTAAATTTCTGTTTTGTGGAACAATAAAAGGTTAATTCTATGTTTTGAGCTGTTAGACCTGTGTTCTAACATTAACTGTATAGCGAATTTACCAGAAAAGCTCTAACCTTTGTCTGAATCTTAGCCCATCAAAATGGAAAAAGAAAATAAGGCAACGGTTTCACATAAGAGATTTCTTTTAAAGTCGTATAATTCACAATCACATTATCAGATTAATTATTATTAAAAATTAGCTAAATAATTAATATAACTCAAATCCACTATTGACCTGGAATTTAACAATATTTGCTCTATTGCCATCCCTACTACTCGTAGTAGGAGAGAGTAATTGTGTGAAGACAGTCCTTTCCAAAAGAGTAAATTATCATGTACATTTTAATAATTTACTTTATCATTTTGTAAAAATTAAATGTAAAATTATCATTTCAAACGAAAATGTTAGGTTAAATTATATAATTAGTTCCTATATATTTTTTCGTTTTGAGTAATTTAATTTTTTTTAAATTTATATGAACTTTCCCTTCTTTTTTTTTCTTTTTTTCCATTTTCTTCTCATTCTCCATCTATTTTCCTTCCTTTTTTTTCTTTTAAAGTAATTTTTCTATATTTGTCATTTGTTAAAACTAATCCTATACTTTTATTTTTTTGAACAATTTAATTTTTTCTTTTTATTTCTTTATTTTCCTTTTCTTCTTCCCCGTTATTTTGCTCTCTTCTCATATTTTTCATTGAAGAAACATAATTTTTGCCCACCAAATAAACCAAGTCCTTATTTCTTTTACATGATCCCTAAATTGAATTTCACTGAAAACTGAATATCAATCATTCTTAATCAAATCTCGATTTGAATATGGCCTAAATTTAAAACTAAAATTGGATCTAACTAATCAATACAAAAAACCACATCCTTAATCAAATCTAAACATAAATTGAATTCTTTATATTCAAAACAATTTTCTTATTTCCTTTTCTTTTATTTTTTGACGAATAAAATTAAGCAAACGATAAAGTTAATCTAAATCTTCTTGGATATTTCCAAACAAGCTTGATTTGAAACTGAGCATGTATGAACTGAAGAGAGAAAGTGAGCATAAAACCAACCTGGTTTGGGTAAAGTTGAGGGTAAATTTTGTATGGTGATTGTTTTAGTCATTGAGAGTGTAAAACTTCTTCAAAGAATCCGTGAAACAACGTAGTTTCGAAAGAGGGAGAATGTTGTAGGTAAGATAGATAAAGTGGTCGTGGGGTTGGTTAGGAGGTTAAGGAAACAGGTTCGAGAAACTTTGTTGAGGATGGATTGCCAGAAGTCAAGACTGGCGAGGTCTTCGAGTGAGGCGAGCTTGTGAACTAGGTCATTAAGAGATCCAAATTGGTTCATTAAAGCGATGACGGGCAATGAGGGTTTGTAATTATAGAGTGAGAAAATGCGAAGAAAGTTCTATTTTGGTTTCAATTTTCGCTTTTTCTTTTTTCATAAATATAAAAAAATTTTAACAAATGAAAAATATAGAAAAACTACGTTAAAAGAGAAGGGACGAAAGAGAGGGAGAAGCAAAAGATAATAGAAAATGAAGAAAAAAATTAAAAGAATATAAAAGAAAAAAATTAAATTGCTCAAAACAAAAAAATATGGAATCAATTGTACAATTTAACCTAATATTTTGTTTGAAATGATGATTTAACGTGCCAAGTCAGCTTACCATTACATTATTAATAGCAATTAACAGCTCAGTGACTAAAATGTTACAACACGTTAATATAAAAGATTAAAATGTAACATTTCAAATATAAGTGATTAAAAGGTGATTTAAGGTAAATAAAAATGTCTATTTTAATAATTTATTTATTTATTTTCAAAATTTGATTTTGACATTGATTGAATGGGTGGTTCAATCGAGGTAATAAAAAAAAGGAAAGGAATGAAGAAGTCAGAGGCCAACGGTCGAGTGGGGTTGTTCTTAAATCACAGCGCCAATCCAATCCCATTTAGCCAAAGCGCTTTTGATTTTAATTCTCAACAACATAACAATGGTGGTAGCAAAGGAGAAGATGATGTCCTACGAGGAAATCCGTCAGAAACGTGTGGAAGAAAACAAGAAAAGAATGGAAGCCCTCAATCTTCCACAGCTTTCTACACTTCTTCATACCCCATCTTTCAAACCCTCTCCGGTTCCATCTCTCTGCAATTCCTCCTTCAATTTTTATTTCTTTATTTTACTAATGAGAAGCTCACTTTGTATAGTTTATTTAATCCAAACAGAGAAAACAGATGAAGCCTCGGACAGTCGAAAAACAATTGGTTGTGGTTAGAAGATCGAGTCGTGTCGCCAACAAACCCGCCCCGGTTTACCAAGAAGTGAGTGAAATCCTCGATTCTCTTTCATGGGTTTAGTTAAAAATGGGGGCATTTATCTTACCTTCCGCCCCGGTTTACCAAGAAGTGAGTGAAATCCTCGATTCTCTTTCATGGGTTTAGTTAAAAATGGGGGCATTTATCTTACCTTGATCTCTTTGAGTAGGTTCTTGTTGATAAAGTGATGATACCTAGAAGGTAATGCTTGTTTGGATTTTTTTATATTTGTTTGTATTTGTAGGGTTTAATGACTTTTTGGTGGCAAATTTAGGGTATCTAAGCATAGGGATCTGTCAAACCGGGTGTATGCTTCAGATGAAGCTAGAGCAGAGGCTTTGGAGAAAGCAGAAAAATTGGAATCTGGTTTAGACCCTCATTTTCCTGTCTTCATTAAGTCCATGCTTCAATCACATGTTACCGGTGGATTTTGGCTGGTTTGTTTATCATTCTAAACTATTTTGTTCTTCCTTATTCAATCTATAGATGATAGTAGAGCTAACAATGCCAGCCACGACATGAAAATACAAAAAATGTCAACATTTATTCATCCAAATTATTAACCAATCAAAAAGTCTACACATGAACAGGCTTATATACACGAATTGTCATGATAGCTATGTAGCAGTATCATTGATTTACGGCTTCACTGTTAATATACATGTTATTGTACAAAGTTTGGGATTTGGGAAACAAAATTGATAGTATAGGTTGGTTTTTGTATCAAATTTTGAACCACTCATGTACTATAGGTTTCATATGACATCCATGTGCTGGTCTTAAAAAAGAAAAAAGGAAGGGAAAGGGGGTCTGTTCCTCATTAAGATCTCTGAGTTAATTCGATGACAGGGCCTACCGGTCCATTTCTGCAAGACAAATCTTCCCAAGCGTGATGAGGTCATGACTTTGGTGGATGAAGAAGGCCATGAGTATCCAACCATATATTTGGCTAAAAAAACAGGACTTAGCGGTGGATGGAAAGGGTTTGCAGTCGCTCACGGGTTGGTCGATGGTGATGCCATCGTGTTTCAGTTACTGCAACGTACAACATTTAAGGTGATTCCACTTAAATAGGGTCCTATATGTTTATTGCAGACTATCCCTTTCTGTTGTTATTTGCCCTTGTGTCTATGTGGATCAACTTCTGAGTCATTCTCACTGTTTCCTTTTACAGGTTTACATTATAAGGGTGAAGGGTTCCCAACAAAGTTAGCTGCTGTAATGTTGGAACCATGCCAGCGGAGTCAGTTTAGGTAATGATTTTGGATAAATACTGCTAAAGTAAGATAATCATTGATATTTCTAAAGCATCAAATATTAATTCAACATTTTCAAAGTAGAGTATGTGAAGTAGAATCTTGATAAAGACACTTGCAATTTGTTTCATGCATTTGCTAATCTTGTGGGATTGGGACCTACTTGAAGTTATTTGGAATGGGACATTCAACTTATCTCTCACTCCATTGACATCTTAAGCACAATGTTTTTGCATATTAATTAATAAATAAATCTGTGAGAAAACTAGCAAGTCTATCACGCTATTATCTTCTGATTTATTAACATTAATGTTGCAGGTAAGACAGGGTTAGATGGAAACCTGCAATAGATTTATGTACTGATATTTTAGCTGTAAGCTTAATCTTTAAATTTTGATTTCCATGTCCAATATAGACCTGCTGTTGTTGGCATTATTTCCCCTAACTAGCACTTTATATTTTTAGTGATGTAATTATATATTTTACTATCAATTACTTTATTTATGCGTGTATTATTTATTTTCATGTTTGCCATTATATTATTAATTGGTTACAAGATCTAAAAGCACATAAGTTGAAAATTATAGTAATAAAAAAATAATTAAAAAACATTCAACGTGAATATTACCATAGCATCTAAACTACAATTGTATCGGTTAGTATTATGTGCTTAATAATTTAACAACCATTATTATTTAATTATTTTTAACTACCATATAGCTATTTGATAGGTTTATGTTTGATAATGGTTTGTCCGCCCAACATGTGATGGGGTGTAACACACGGCAGTTCTGGTGTGATTTTAAATATAAATTTAGGAAAACTATAAATTTAGTCGCTTATATTTGAAACGTTACATTTTAGTTACTTACGTTATCCTTAGGGGCGAAGCCAGGGCGGTTGGCATGAGCCCCGGCCCCCCTAAAATGTAAAATTGCATTTTAGGCCTTTGAAATTTTTTAAAAATATTAAATTAGTAAAAGTAAAATTACACTTTAGCCCCCTCTAAAATTATAAAAATTCGATTTAATCCTTTACAAATTATAAAAATATAAACTATAAAAAATTAAAATTTTATCCGGCCCCCCCTAAAAATTTTTTTTGGCTTCGCCCTTGGTTATTGTCTTGTTACACAGTAGTCACTCTACCATTAAGCTCTATTACCTCCCTAATGGTAGTTCTACGTGGCAGTCCAAATGAATTCTAAATGTCAACTTGGATGTCTAGTTGTTAGGATGAAAATAGGTTTTTAATTAAATAAATTTAATTTGAAATGCCACATAGGATATCCAAGTTGGCATTTAAAACCCATTTGGATTGCTATGTAGGACCACCGTTAGGGAGGTAACAGAGCTTAATGGTAGAGTGACCATTTCGTAATAAAACCATAACGTAAGTGACTAAAACGTAACATTTCAAATATAAGTAACTAAAATGTAATCTGAAACAAACAAAAATGACTATTTTTATAGTTCATCCAAGTTTATATTAGGGGAATATCAAAATTATAATTAGGTATTTTGGTATAAATATAAAATTTTAAGAAAATATCGATATTTTTATGGATAATCATTAACAATTTGGTATTTATAATAAATGGAAGAAAATTATATTGTTTTGGTTAATAAGTGTTATCATTTTGTACCCGATTTTGACACATTTTTTTAATGTGGTACATGTGTTTTTTTTTGTTTAATTTGATATCTGTATTTGACAAAAATTATATATTTTAGTATTCAAAGGTAATTGTTAATTTTTTTAGTGTTTAATTCGGATTTTAGGGTTAATTTGATAAAATTTAATTGTTAATATTATTAACTAGTTATGAAATTTCATCAAATCAACACTAAAATTCGAATTAAACACTAAAAGTTAATGTTGTTATCCTTAGATACCAAAATATATAATTTTGGTCAAACACAAGTACTACATTGGACCAAAATATACCACATGAACCACATTAAAAAAAGTGTCAAACTCAAGGACCAAATTATGTATTAAGCTAAATTAAAATAACTAAATATGTTCACATGAAAAAAAAGTTAATGTTGTTATCCATTAGATTGTATTTGACAAATTAAACCCAAAATTAAACAAATTCACTATTAACATTAAATTTATTCTATTAAAAAATCATGAAAAATTCAAGCATAATAATATTTAGCCATTAACTTTCATCAAATCAACCCTAAAACCCGAATTAAACGTTAAAAGGTTAACAATTACCTTTGCATACCAAAATATATAATTTTTGTCAAATACATGTACCTAATTGAATAAAAAATAATGTTGGTACCACATTAGAAAAAAGTGTCAAACTCAAGTATCAAATTATGTTTTAAGCCAAATTAAAATAACCAAATATGTTCCCATGAAAAAGAAATTGCGATAACCCATATATGAAACACTAAAATTCCTAACATTATATAATTAGATATTTTCTTAGATACCAAAAATTCTAAGGATACAAAAATTCCAAACGAATTACCAAAATTTTTAAGCGCATATTATTAGATATTTTGATATATACCACAAATTCTAAGGCAATACCAAAATTTATAAGATAATCACTAGAAATTGTGGTACACCAAAATTTCTAAGCGCAAATCCTTAGATATTTTGGTATATTCTATAATTTCTAAGGGAATACTAATATTTTTATAGAATCTCGTAAGAAATTTTGGTATACCAAAATCATGTTGTACAAGCCTATAACAAGATTTCTAATGAAATACCAAAATTTTTAAGAGGTTATCTTTAGATATTTTGGTATATACCTCAATTTCTAAAGGAATATCAATATTTCTATGGAACCTCGTTAGAATTTTGATATACCAAAATCTAAATTTACAAGCCTATACCAAGATTTCTAATAAAATATCACTATTTCTAATAGCACATCCTTAGATATTTTAGTATATACCCAAATTTCTAACAAGGTGGTACACCAATATTTGGATTTACGAACGAATATCAAAATTTCTAATGAAGTACCAATATTGGTACCTCATTAGGTACTTCATTAGAAATTTTGATATACCAAAATCCAAATTTAAGTTTTTACCAAAATTTCTAAGAACTTACCCTTAGATATTTTGGTATATACTACGATTTTTGATCAAGTATCCAAATTTCTAATAAGATCATATTCTTAGATATACCAATATAGGTTTATCAAGTTATACAAATTTTCTAATGAAGTACCCAATATCTCTATGGAACCTTGTTAGAAATATCAATATACCAAAATCTAGATTTATCAGTTTTTACCAAAATTTCTAATAAAATACTAAAATTTCTAAGAACTTATCCTTAGATATTTTGGTATATATACACCACAATTTCTAATGAAGTACCCTATATATTGGTATAAGTTTCTCAAGTTGAATAAATTTTCTAACAAAAATACTAAATTCTGAATCTTTTAGAAATATTTTTAAATATCAAAATTTTGGAAATTACAATGAAATGATTAAAATTATTGTGTTTTGGTTAATAAGTGTTATCAAGGAAACTTGTAATTTAATTGAAAGTAAAACAAGATATCCTAATATGAAAAAAAAATATAACCAAATCGAAATACCAAAATTCCTAAGATTATATAACTAAATATTTTGGAAAATATCAAAATTTGAAAACAAATATCCTTATGTATTTTGGCATATACCACAATTTTTAAGGTGATAACAAAATTTCTAAGGTAATTGTTAGAAATTGTTGTATATATATACACCACAATATCTAAGAGAATACCAATATTTCTATGGAACCTCATTAAAAATTTTGGTATACCAAAATTGTGTTACACAATATTTTACCAAAAATTCTAAGAGATTAACCTTAGATATTTTGGCATATACCACAATTTATCAAGGAATGCTAATATTTCTAAGGAACCTTGATAAAACTTTTGGTATTTCATTAGAAACCTTGGTATAGGCTTGTGTAACATAGAAATATTGGTATTCTTTAGTTTGCTCATATTCTCTTTGTTGTAAAGAGAATAGTTAAGGTTTTTGAGGTATAAAACATTAAGTAAATTGTAAAGAGTTTTTAATTGAGCCATAAAAGCTAAAGGGTTGTAGTTTAGCCACAAAAACTAGGAGGAATGTTCTATCTTCGCTTTTATGAAAATATAGAGATTAAAAATGTTATACATTTTCCTTGAAAGGTAACAATTTTTATAGTAAATTAGGAAAATCCTTAGTTAAGATATACTAAGGTAGTGAAGGTAGGCAATTGAGGCAGAACCAATATAAATTGAATTGCCCAAACTATTCTCCATTCTCATTTATTTTGGAATAGTTTGTAGAAGTTTTTAAAACACCAATTCACCTTCGGGCCTAACAATATTTCATAAATATAGTGAGCCTAACAATTTAAAAAAAAATTAACTAATTTTTTCAATAGTTGAATGGATTAAGTCTAACCATAATATGTTGTTGGTGCTATGATAGTGACTTCATCAAGTTGTAATTCACGTTCTTCATCTATTGACATGTTATAAGGAGTATCATATGAAATATCTTCATGCCTTGTCTATAAGACACGAGTAAAAGGATGATGAGAAGAACCCAACTCTACTTGAATAAAATCAACTAAACCAACTTCAGGAATTGGACTTTGTAATGCCACTAATATATCGGAGATAGATTGATTTTCTGCACATAACTTTCAATACTATTAGTATTGTGATGCAAGGTATACAATTGTGTTTTTAACTCATGAATTTTAGTCTGAAGGTAGTGGTATAAGCAACACAAGCATATCCTAAGCTATATGAGCAATTATGTGGCCAACTATTTGAGGAAGGATCAACTCTGAAATAAACGTAATGGTCCAACTAAGTACCATAAGATTGTGACAAACCCTTAATACATAAGCTGGATTGATTTGAAAACTAGTTAAGTTGAGACGAAATTTCCTTCGAACCATCTACATGATGTTCAACAACAAAGTCTTGAAGCATAGGTATAAATTCTATCTTCCAAAGAAAACAGTTTGTAGAGGTGAGTTTCAATAAGATCTGGTGAAAGACATTAGGAGAAAGGATGGAGATGACCTTGAAATAGGTGTCACATCCATAACGGAAGTTTAAGTGGAGACAAATTGTTGCTCCAACTCTAACATGATAGATGAATTGATAAAAGAAGAAGAAACAAAAAAATCAAGTAGATAGAGTTTCAGCTTGAAGCTCATGATACCATGAAAAAGAGTAAATTCTCTTTTCTTTTAGTAGTTGTTATAAGAATGTATGTATATATATGGTTAAAATATGCTATAGGTCCCTATATTCTTTAAAAATTTGGAATTTAGTCCTTATGTAACACACTATACCTAACCTGGTCGCCAAGCCCGAATATCAGGATGCCACACCACTGTCTCATGTCATAACCAACAAGTAAAAGCTCATTCCAACATAACATCCATCAGTTTGCTATTCGCATTGGTATTAAGTTAATCATACTAGCTAGTTATCATTATCACGTGCTAAACTTACATTAAATAGTTTATAAACATATTAAAACATGCATAATGTCCATTTAGCAAAATTCTCAAACCAAGTCCGTAGGTATCGATATTGACACTAAGGTATCGATATTTTCTTTAAATGGTATCGATGCCACCTGGAAAAATGATTCCAAACTTGCATTCTATTTCTTGATTAAAAATCAAAGTCTCGAAAATTATTAGTACCTGTCATGAAGTATCGATAAATTTACCCCAAGTATCGATACTCGAGCAAATGTATCAATACCAAATCTCTATTCTAGCTTCTTGCACATTTCAAAATACAAAAGGTATTGATTTTAAGACCCGATTATCGATACCTCTACTCCAGACCTCAAAAATGCGGCATACATAAGTAATTAATCCATTCCAATTTAGTTTCTAAACATCATACATCAATTACTTCGACAAATAATCATTCAACGGGCTAATTAATAGTTCAATATCGCAAAACCGTGTTCGAGCAAGTAACGTCAATCCATTCTCATGTTTATGAACCCAAGCATCACAATAACATGTAATCCTTATAAACCGAACCAAAAACCAACATAATGTCTAGAAATCAACAGGGCTATAATTAGTCTACCACATTGCCTTTTTCCCTAAAATGTAAATAAATATAGAACACCTATGAAATAATGCAAAAGTTTTGCTTAGATCACCTCTTAGAAACCACACCGCTCACACAGATATACAACTAATCTGCAATGGTTAAAGAAGGGAGTGGGTGAGCTTAACAAGCTTAGCGAATTCCTAGAACAATTACCTTGCAAACAGTTCATCAAGCATTAACGAAACAACCATATAGCATAACTCTAACAATTCCAACTTTAGTGTTATAATATACTTACTTGTGCATTATTATTAGTTCTTCTACATGGTGAACATATTTACTTTTACGCATATAGCATATTCCACAGATAGTCACCTAACATACAAGCATATATCACCATACTCATATAATTTCATGACGTTTAAGCATATGTCATAATACTCGTAAAATCACATAACATTTAAACATATACTACAATACTCTAAAGCATCTTTATAGATAAATTGCATAATGGTCACATGTCATATAAACACATATCACAATATACACATATTCATAAGTTAAGATAAATTGACACTTGAGCTATGAAACATAAAAGTGAGCTCTATACTCACTCATTGAATACACAGATCTCCAACACACCAAACATAGACTCATAGAGTTAAATATGTACCAAAAGTGAAGCATAAAGCTAACACACTCCTTGTTTCCCCTCACATGTCCCATTTAATAGAGCTTAGCTCACATTCCCTTATCCCTCCAACATGTCCCATAGCCTCAACGCCCAAAATCACTATACATATATGTGAGTGCTCACAATTCTATGGCATGTCAACTATATCCAACGGTTTCAAGATCACAAAGCCAAAATATCCAAAGTCAAACATATATCACTTACCGATTATCCGTGCACAATAACTACATATTTGCATCTCTAGCAAAACACTGTCGCTAACATTTAACATATACATAACATGTACATATTTGCACTTTCACAATAACTACCATAACTACATATCACATGTTATAGCATCTCATCTCAATTCACATATTCATAAACACATAAGCACTTTGTTCATAAGATAACATAGGTATGAGAAAGCTTACACTCAGAATTTAGAGTAGGGTTTTAGGCTACTACTAAATTCCCAAATAATGCGTTGAATCATGTCCAAATAATGCATTGAATCATGTCTACAAGTAATTATTTCAAACACTCACCAATTATGCTTTCGTCGAAAAGTTGAAAGCTCAAACTAGGTTTTCCTTGCCTTTATCTCTACTCGTAAAATGTCTTATTGAATCCAAAACTTCAACACAACAATTCACACAACAATAGATTCAATAATCAGCTAAGAACGTACCACAAGCAATAAAAAATATAAGCCTAAACTATGTTCCCATGTAACCGAAACTTAAAACATAGCAAACTTTAAATTCAAATATCTCGATCTATACTTAATATTTTTGCCTAAAACAATTCCGTTCATCTTATAATTCATCTACGACTAATTATTAACCTTTAAACTACAATAAAAAACTCAATTCATAATATCGACATGTTTTATGGCTATTTTTTGAAAATTCATTAAAACTCAATAATTCTTTAACGAAACGTCAAAGTAAAGTTAGAAACCTTCTAATTATGTTAAAACAAGTTGAAAAACACTTTGAAATCACGTTTTTATGCAAAATATCAAAATCCACCATTAATGATTCAATTTTCGGCTTTTATTCAAAACATGCAATTTAACGACTAAAAATTTGGTTTTAAAGACTAAATAACATTTAAAACTAACAGGAAAATGGACCGTTACCTTAGTTGATGAAAAACCAAGCGTTTGATCAAAAACCCAAAAAACCCACAAGCTTGACAATGGAGGAATCTATAGTGTTTTTAGGTGTTTTTCTTGGTCTTTTATAGAGGTATAAGGTTCAAGGGTGATAGAAATCAAAGAGGATTAGGAATTGGAGTTCAAAATTGATTGAAATAGCAAGAGAGAATCAAGGGACGGCAACATCAGTTTTTTGGAAGAGTTAACGTTAAAATCTATAGGTGGGAAGGAAAAAATAGGTTGATTTTTAAATTTTGGTCTAATTACTTCTTGAAAACTCAAAATTTTGACTCTTTTACAAATCAGTCCTTTTTCTAAAATTAAAGGTATTTAAAACTCATTTTTAGAAATTGATTTAATTTTCTAAAAACCTTAATTGAAAACATTGCCGATATGCCATGTCACAGAATTCCTAAAATACCTTTAAAACTCCTAGGCCTTATTTTGGACTGTGACACCTTATACTTTTATTTCCAAGAATTTAATCTTACTTTTTAGATTTCAAAATTCATGTACAATTGTTAACAATGCTACTTTTTTTTTTAAATTTATTTGTGTGAGATTTTGAACTAAAAAAAATTCACTTGGATGTAACTAGGAAAATGACGTTGTAATGAATTTGAATTTAACAAAATAATTTTAACATTGTTAACAGTTAGATCTAAATTTTAAAATTCGTAAAGTAAAGGGACTAAATTTCTAAAAGTATAAACATATGACTAAATTCTAGATTACATGGATTTATGACATATTTTAACTTATAGATATATCCACACACATATCTATAAGAGTCTCACAAGTATAATAAGAAATATGGTTAAAACAATAGAAAGTAATTGCAATGTAAAATATAACTATAATTATACCTAAAACTAAGGCTAAAAAATATCTAAAAATGTTATCCTCCATTACAACTTTTTTTTTTTTAAATTCTCTTATTTATCTTTTGTTAATACTTTCAATTCTTTATATTTTGTTTTTCAATCCCATTATGTGTTAAATGCTTATTTTGTTGGGTCTTGACTAAGTTAATAAATTAAGCACTTAATCTACAAGATTCACATATATTTATGGTTGACTATTGAAGTAAGCTTAGTTCCATCAAGACAGTTGATAATTTGTTTGATGTTATTACTAAGTTAAGCTCCGAGAGGATTACTTGGGCAATATGCAAGAGGATCATAAAACCTATCTGATCATGCAAAAGTGGTGATTATGAGTTTAATCCATTGCTTAACTCAAATCTAACGTAAAGTTTAGTTAGACTCGAAAGAGCATTAAGTGTTAATTCAAATTACCAATGTCATAAGTAGCACATGTTAAGTATATTGAACTCAATCAATATGCTAATCACTAACTTAATTCTCTTGTTTTCATTCTACTTTCAAGTTATTTACTTTTATGCACTTTAACTTATTTCCTCTCACCATTATCTACAAATTACTTATTTTTTCAATAAAGAACAATTCTATTAGAATTAATACCCGATTCAATTAGTTAATTCAAGTTAGATATGAAATTTCATTTTCTTAACCTTTTACTTCTTGGTGTTTCTTGCAATTGTGTTTGTTACTTAGGCCTAGTTTAGTAATGCTTCTCAAAAGTGTTTTTAGGGAAAAAGCACTTTTAGGAGAATGTAAAATTTTCAACTTCTCAAAATAGTGTTTTTGGGCCAATTTTTGGCTTGGGAGAAGTATTTCTTTTTTCTCAAAAGTAGCTTATTTAGGAATGCTTTTGTCCAAAAATACTTTTTATCCTAAAAGTGATTCTTAGAAGTAAAACTAAACACACCCTTAGTATCATCCTTATCGCTTTATATTACCCTAACCCGTGTACTTTCAAAAGGTTGCAAGTATGTCTTATTTCAAAAATCTAAAAAAATTGTTTTAATTTACTACGCATCTGAGCACAATTACATATAACCAAGTATATTATGGAAGGTTTAAACACATTAAGTTAAGACATTCTACATCTAATAATTTAATTCTAACAGAGGATCAATATTAATTTTGTGAGGTTAAGTGAAAATTTTCTAAATTTTTTAACAAAAAATCTTGCTAAAGATATAAGTAAATAAGCCTTGAGGGGGATGAGACTCATGCCCATTAATTAAACTCACTTATGGTGGAAATTTAACTAAATTCTTGATATAATGTCAAGTCATGATTTCCATGATTTAAATTACGTAATCAATAAGTGATTGCTAACACTATAGAATAAATCTATCTTAAGGTAAAAGTGCACCTATAATGAAAATGGAAGGTTGAGTAATATACTTTTAATGGACTCATAAAATAAATATGTTAGTGTTATAATTATGAGAACACTCTTGACGGGATCTACCTATGTCAATATGATGTGTGATTATTTTTAGGAGCTTAAGGGCTTGGTTCTAACAATACTTAAGAAAAGTAGACATAGACATATGATGATAATAATGTCCCTAAATATTGTGCATTGGTTAGCATTGAAATTATTATTTGAGATGTGCTCAATTAATCAAATGACATAGTTGGTTCAAAGCATAGTCTAAGAGTTAAATTCAATTAATTTTAGCATTTTTTCAACAGATTAAGGTTCAATGGTAAGATACATTCATTTATGCAATTGATTTTGAAAGTTATAAAAAATCTAAAATATTTTAAAAATGGAGGGAGATTATTGGAATCGTTTCAAAATCTTTATAATGTTTTAATAGTTACAAGTAATCCAAAAGTTATAACTAATGGGTTAAAAGTGACGAGTTATGTCTCTTAGTAATTAAAAATTATGTCTATTTATAACCAAGAGTTGAAACTATTGAACATATACCTATTTGAATTGTTGTGTTTGGTATGAACTCACAAAATATTTCCTATAAAATGACTCAAATTTCTCTTGGATTGTCATGTAAAAAACTCTAAAGATAAAAAAAAACTGTAGAAATTCTTTATAGAACTTATATACATATATGATATATTGAAAATTGTAGCACCTATAATGTGGGTGAAAAAAATTATATTATATATAAATATTAGAATTTTTAAAAAATAATGATAGTTAAATTAGAAGATGTATGGGTATAGAGGAGAAGTTATATGATACTCGATTGTTTTCAACAAGAGTGTTACTTTTTTGAAGATAAATAATTTTTTAAAAGTTATATATAAAAAATTTAAATTATATAATTATTTTTATGTATTCTCTAAAAAAAACTCTGAAGATAAAAAAAAACTATAGAAATTCTTTATAGAACTTAACGTTCTTTTTATATATTGCTAAATGTTTAGCAAACTATTTTCATTAATGTAAAATGTAAATAATCATTTTTTAATTAAAAAATACTTATAATCATTGCATTTAATTGTATCATTGAGGATTACTTTTTTGTTATTATTTTTCATGGTAATATATACTATAATATCGAATAAAAGTTTAAAAATAATAACTTTATACATGATTTGGTGCTTTGTGCTATTGGTCACCTTTCTCTTTTAAGTATTCTATGTGTTTTGTTTAAGTGCTCAAACTGAACTGACCAACAATTCAAATGTTTCACATTAAAAATGCCGAAGCTTGCTAGCATAATCTAACTTCACCATTTTTAGTTATTATTGAAATTTTTTATTTTAATATCAAGTTTAAAATTAAGTATGAAAACCAAGATATAATAAGACCAGATTAAATGATTGATGTTTATTTTGAATTGAGAAACTCAATTTAATCTTCACATGATTAAATCCTAATATCATGATTTGATGAGAGAGAGAGGCAAAAGGAGAGGTTCCCCACACAAAAGGCCAAATAATCTTTGTTAAGTGGTGGTGGAAGGTGCAATCTTTGTTTTATGTACCCTTTTCATTTCACATTCTTGGCTTGAGAATAGAGGGGGATATTTGAGTGGCGGAAGATGAGGCAGTCCAAAAATCATGTCACCATGATTGAGATGTTGACCACAACTAAATGAACAAAATTCTTCACCTCTGTTACACGTGTGTGTGGGCTCACCCTTCTCACCTAACTCTTGAAAACTTTTGGCTTCCCTTTCTAATTCCTCTCATTCATCTTAATCCCACTTTGGTCATGCTTTACTTCAGTCATCACCTTTGGAATTTGCCTGCCTTAGCCTACTGTTGAGATCATGACTAAAGCATCAATGTAGTTGAGTCGTTCAAATATAAGAGACCTATTTTTGCATCATATCCGATCTTTAGCAATCAAATTATTTGTGGTAAAAGTATGATTTTTACATTTTGTCTCCTCTATTTAAATATAGATAAATCAATTTCTGTAGGTAAGATCAAATAACAAATTGAAGATTTTGTTAAAAAATTAATTTATTTTTATTGTTTAAAATTAGTCTCTATATATCAGCATAAGATATATATAACATGTCATTATTTTATTAGCTATATCAATTTTTAATAGTAAAAATGGATGGAACAGAAATAATCTATTTAATTTTTAATCTAAGGTCAATCTTTATTATTTACATTTACACATAATTAGGTGTATTTTTATGACATTATTTGCACTAATGCATAATCTCTTTTTAAATTCTTCAAAACGGGGAGTGGAAGTGTTTTTTTTAAAATGACGGATTATGACGTGAGTCCCATCTCATTTGTTTTAATTATGCTTTCAATCCCCTTTCTCTTCCTACTTTTAAAATTTAATAACATTGTGGAATGAATTTCGTTAACTTGAATTATATGACAGTTTTAAAAATGAAAGAAAAAAATCACGCCACCGATATAAAATTTCATAAAATCTTACAATTCTATACAAATTAGACTTATCTTCCATGAGTATAAATTTATTTATTTGTTTGGTAAAACAGAAAATGTCATACTTGATGAAAATCAACTTAAAATATTGAAATTGGAGGGTGAATTATGACTAAATTAATTAAAAAAAATGTAAAAATTCAAATCGTGGAAGTGGACTCCCAACTTTTTTAAAGACATTCAAATCGTGTCCTGCCCTGAAGTGCACCTCTCAATTCTTCCAATGACATCATTCCCTCATAAAACATGACTCTTGTTCTAACTTTTTTTTGCTTTTTTTTTTAACTCAAGTCATTATGATTAGAACAAGAAAAAGAAAAGGTTTACCAAGTCTTAGTCTCATATTTCAATTTTCAATTCCAAACTTTGAAATATTGCAATTGAATTCAATGCACATTTTGTGCCTATGCGAACATGACTCACTTTTTTTTTTTGTGAAAAAAAAACAAGACAGAGATAAATTACAGTGAAGTTCTGATAGATATAAAAATCCTCTCTTTATCTGCCTCAAGATAAATTAGCATTTCATCTAGAGGGGAGTCAATCAGGTGAAAATCCCTCCCTCTTCCAAGAGCCATTTTAGCAAGATAGTCTGCACTTTTATTCTCTTCCTTGAGAATATGACTCACTTTCTATGCTAGAACAACTCGATTTTATATTTATATATCCCAAGAATAAATATTTCCATTTCGTCATTCCAATCCATCCACCTGCTCTGGCCAAATTTGGATGTTTATCATCTAAAATTTTCTTCCATTTTAAAATTAACATTTTTCGTATTCTATAATCACATTAAATCTAGATTAAATTTAGTGTTAAACCCAACATTTTTCCATCATCAAAAACTTAAATTCGATGTCTTACTTAAAAAGTACATTCAAACATTGTATATGTATACCGCACCCAACCATTTTACTCCAACCCACCAACTCTTTTTGTGACGCAAAACAAAATACATTGCTAAATGCAGTAAAAAGAAAAAAGAGAAAAAGAAATCTAAGCAATGCCCAATTATGAGTTGCCACCGCACCCTTTTCTCTCATTTAGTAGACTGATACAAAGGAGGTTGAATATGACACATTAAACCCAAACTCTTTATCCCCTTATCTCCATAAACATACTTGGGAGAAATTTGATTTCAGGGTAGCTTTATTTTTCAATCATGGATGCTTATCAGCAACCTGAAGAAAGAAAAGTAAAGGAGGAAATAAGAGAAGGGTCATCCATATTATCCTCCCCTGTTTCAACACCTTCAACCTCTCCTTCTCATGAATTCTCCTTCACAGTCTCTCTCCATTCTTCCTCCAATTATAAAACCAAGACCCCATCTTCAATCGCCGTCGATTTGTCTCCGGCTGATGACCTTTTCTTTCATGGCCATTTGCTCCCTCTTCATCTCCTTTCTCACTTCCCTGTCTCCCCACGTTCATCCACCAATTCATTGGACGGTTTCAACGTTCCACCACAAGAGTTGGTTGATGATCCAAAACCCGTAAAACCCACCAGCAAAAGCGATAGCAATATCAGTCATCATCATCATCATCAACGCCATACCGTTGAAGAAGCAAAAGTGAAGAACAAGTCAAAGTCTTTCTCTTTGTTTAGTTTACCAAGGCGGCAAAGAGGGGTTAGAGAAAAAGAAGATAAAGAGAAACATGGCAAGAAAAAGATGAGATTGGATTTGAGTAATGCGTTAAAGAGGTACATGAGGATGATTCGGCCATTGTTGTTCTTCATAGGAAAGAGAGAGAAGAAACTCCATCACCATACACAAGCTTACTCATTTTCAGGTAATTTGAGTTTGAGAAACAAAAAATCAGAGTTGAGAGGAAGGAAAAGAGACTATTATTCAGCTCCTGCTTCAATGAGGACATCTCCTACAAATAGTGGTCTTCTTGTTGCAACCACGGGGTCAACTAGTGATAGCACCATGGAAGAGTTGCAGGCTGCAATTCAATCTGCAATTGCTCATTGCAAGAACTCCTTTAAAGGGGGATGATAAAACTTAAATGCTAGGCCTAGTTTTCAGTTTTTTCCCCTTTTTAATCAACTTCTTCTCCAAGTTATATCAATTATTGCCTTTTTCTTTTTCTTTTTCATGTATAAATGGTACATAAAAACGAGTATGAAATTAGTTTAAAAGAACTGAAGATGGCTTCAACATATTTCATCTTTAAAATGAAAAACTTTTGTTCACATGATTCATTAATTGCATAAAATTATAATAATGAAAGTTGTTTAATTTCAGTATGTTAAATATGAGATTACATTTATGTTTTACATCCCAGCATTCCATGCAATGTGGCTTCTTTTCTTGAAGTAAATAAACTTGTTTATATCGGTTTGATTATACAAAATTCAATGAGAAAATTAACAGTTGCAGAAGGTACAAAATCTAATGAAAATGAAACAGATAAGAGCAACTGATTGTGTGTGGTAAACTTTCTCATCAATTATAGGCAAGGGAAGGGAGAAAGGACATGAGATTGTTGTGATCATATGATATGTCTATTTGATTAGGCCGACAGCAAAATCCCGCATCTGCAATAACCATGAAAAATAACAGTGTTGGAGAAAATTTCATGGAAAATTTCCCATTTCACCATCAAAATCCTCTATTTTTTCCCCTTGCATTTTAATCTTTGTAAAAGATCAGAAACAATGTTGTCATCGTGTTTGGTGCATTTTTATGGATGAAATTTTTAATATAATATATAATTTACTCTTTAATCTAATATATAAAAATTAATTTATTAATTTTTTAAATAAAAAAACAAAATGCAATTCAAATCTCACCTCCATAATCCTTTCACCGAAATTTAACACATTTAGCAGTTGTCATAAAGTGTAAAAGAGCAAAGGGTAGGTTCCATTTATCAGTTAACAAACATCTAATATAATTGCAAGGTCTATTCATCATATATTAACAATTAGCTGTCAACCACAGATAGGAAAACTGATTGAGTTGGAAAAGAAAAAAACACAGTACCACAACAATCTAAAGCTTCACAGATACTTAACAATAACATCTTTGCTCAATTCTATCAAATGATCACTTTGATTAACTCGGAAATGTAGAACCCCGAGGCTATATTTGCATCGCCCACATTTTATATGGAGTAACATCCAAGTTTCAAAAGTTACAACTTAATCCAAAAGCTTTAAGTGAACGTCATGGGTAATGAATCAAATCTTTTAATTATTAAAAATTATATATGGTGGTTGTCGAAATATTGTCAGAGTACGAGGATTTAGAAGGATAAGCTTCATCCCTCAACACTTGCACAGTCAAATATATACTTCATTAATTTTTCCCAGCCTAAACCTCATCCCATAGCGAAACTTTTTCCTGAAATACTAGATCACCAAAAAAAAAAAAAGCCTTTTCTGCCTAATTTTGGTCAATAACAATACATAAGTAACCAGGGTGTTGGATTAGAAATCAATTTTAGGGTTCAAGGTTGGTTGAGGGTTAAAAAATTGATTCGAAAATCTATTAACAGAGTTAAGGGTTAGAAATCAATTGGTATTTTTCGTCTGCAATTTGCATTTCACTTTGTTGTGAGATTTCCCACTTTAAGATTTCATCTTTTCATCTTTTTCTTATTCTGTTTATGGGTTTTATTCAAAAATAAGAAATTATTTGTCCTTTCATGAGGAAGATTTGATTTTTTTCTTTATTTCCAGTAAAACCCAATAATAAAATGGCATTTTTTTATGCTTAAACCCATCTCCTCTATTTTGAATGCCAAAATCTACTGAACTTGAAGAGGGATCTGAATTTGATATAGATTTATTCAAGATCTATACTTTTTTCTTATTTTGGCCATACCTAGCAAACCCCATTTATCGTCCCTCCAATGTGATTGTTCTCATGAATATGTCACTTAGACCGTTGATAAGCATTCTAATGCTTGTTGCATTGACTGCAACCTTAAGTTGTCAGATTGTTGATCCCTATCGCGATGTCTTACTATTTCAGCTAAGTTGGGGTCAACCAAGGTCCTAATCCAACCCCCACAAACCCAAATTTTTAACTCCACTCTACTTAAGTTTGCATCAATTGATATAGGTGAAGTAAAATCCAAGATTGAAATAAAGCAACCGGTGGAAAGGGACTTTCCTAATTAAGGAAGGCAAAGGAACTTTGAAACTTAGAGGAGCTTTAGTCATCATTATGCCAAATCCATAAGTTCTAATGGATTATTGGTATTACTCAAGTCCCCAAGCTGGTACAACTTTCCATTTTTTTCTCTTCTTCTTCTCTTTCTTTTTTTCTTCTACAGCCTAAACCTTAAACTGGTAATAAAAGGGGTTGTTTAAATTAGTGCTTAACGTCCAATTGGCTGATTAATAACAACTAGGAATCCATCAATTATCGTGTCACTTTTCCGTTACATTTGTAATAGAAAATAGTTAAAATGATTGTTTTGTCATTTTTTGAAAGTTGAGTGGCTAAATTGAAACTTGAGTGACTGTTTTGTTAGTTGAATCAAAGTTGAGTGACTGTTAGTGTACTTTACCCTAAAATTTAATTTATTAAAATTAAAAAAAAACCTAACTCTATCAAACTTAAAATCAAATCCTATTAAATCTTAAATTCTAATTTCATCCACCTATTAAAAACTTAAGTTCTAATGTATAGAACTTCACAATCGAAACCTATTTAAGCTTAAAAATCTAATTTAGAAAATAAACCTAACTTATTAAAAATTCCTAAATATAAATTTATCTTATTAAAACCCTAAATATAATTCTAACTTATAAGAACCTTAAATCTAAAAAATAAATAAATCTAATTTATTAGAAAACTTAAATATAATTTAGAAATTAAAATCTACCCTATTAAAACTTAAATCTAATTTAAAGCAAAATAAAATTCTGACCAATTACAACCAAAGACCTAACTTAGAAAATAAATTCTAACTTAGTAAAACTTAAGATCTAAATTGAAAAATAAATCCTAATCGATACTAAAATTTTAAATTTTAATATTTAATAAAAAAGACTTAAAAATTTAAAATCTAAAATCTATGAGACTTAAATTAAAAATCTAATCCAAAACCTAAATTAGAAATAATATAAAATTAATCTAAAATAAAATATCCAAAACTCAACTCACAAATCTACCAACAATAAACAATTCAAAATATCCCAAATTAATTCAAATAATTAAATAAATAGACAAAACAATATAATATAATACAATATAACTAGATTTTATTATCACGGGTTGATTGTGTATAAATTAAAATATATTTAATAATTTTGAATTTTTTTTGTGGCATCCATTGAGGGGGATATCAATAATGGAGTTGGAGGATAAGCGGATTTTGTTTAGGTTCTATAGCGAGATAGATATACAGAGAGTTTTGGATGGTATGCCATGGTTCTTTAATCGACATCTTATTGTTTTTCACCGATTAGTACGGGCCGAGGAACCTAGTTTAATTCCCCTTTGGAAAACGGTGTTCTGGGTACAGATCCACAATCTACTAAGCGGATTCATGTCGGAAGGGATGGCTCGTCAAATTGGGGACTTTATTTGGAAATTTTTGGAGTATGATACATCATTGGTGACAAAGGGGATTGGTAAATATATGCGATTACGAGTCTTTATGGATTTTCGTCTTCCGCTTAAGAGGAAGAAAAGAATAGGCGTTAACCAGAGCCACTTCACATATGTGTTTTTTTAATATGAGAGATTACCGCTATTTTGCTTTCTTTATGGTCGCCTTGGACATGGGGAAAGCTTCTTTCAGGTTCGGTTAACATTACGCAATCAACAGGTGGAGTTTGGATGGGATAGTTCGATAAGGGCGGCTGCAAGAAGGGAAGGGCAGGCGGTGAGTAAATGGCTACAAGAGGAGAATGAAAGTGTATGTTGGGTTCGTATGGATATTGATGGGGAAAGAAGGGGAAGGGTCTTTGGAGCTGATGTAACAAACAGGGGTATTCATAAAGAAGGTGTGGAGTCTGTAGGACACTTTATCCGACAGCTTAGGCTTGCAAAGGAAAAATGCATGATTGATATTTCGAAACAAGATATAGGAGAGGGAGAGGGTGTAGAGATGGAAGATTTACAGGTAGAGTTTGTTGATGGCAAGAAAAGGCAGAGATTTCACTTAGAAGTGGTGAATAGTTTAATGGAGGTGGGTTCAAAAATTGCGATATCGGTGGCCACTAACAAGTTGGCCGACCGGGCACAATGAAAATTCTAAGCTGGAATGTTCGTGGGTTGGGGCAACCACAGGCAGTTAAACGTCTCAAAAGTAAGTTGAGACAAGTTAAGCCTCATATTTTGTTTCTTATGGAAACAAAGGTTTCGGGTAGGAAGATGGAGACAATAAGAAGAAAATGCGGGTTCGTTCATGGGATTGATGTTGATGCGGTAGGGAGGAAAGGAGGTTTATCATTAGGATGGAAATAATGTTTGAATTTATATCTAAGGAGTTTTTCAAAATCTCACATCGACGTGGAGGTGGAAGACGAAGCTGAGAGAGTTGTTTGGAGATTCAAGGGTTTTTACGGGTCACCGGTAGAACAGGATAGGAAAGAGTTGTGGGATTTGTTGAGATATTTGAAGCGTGGTAATAGTAAGCTATGGATAATTATCGAAGACTTTAATGAAATTCTATTTTCGTATGAGAAACAAGGGGGAAGAGTTAGAGAGGAAAGACAGATGAGTGCATTTAGAGAAGTTTTAGAAGAGTGTGAGTTGAATAATTTGGGGTTTTTTAGACAGTGGTTCAGTTGGGAAAGGGGTAGGCTGCTTAGCAACAATATCAGGGAAAGGTTGGATAGAGGGGTGGTGAATCCAGAGTGGTGGGATCTTTTTCCAGGATATAGGGTGAGTCATCTACAACCTAGCTTTTCCGATCATTGCCCGATTTTGGTCGACACAGAGGGGGATGGAAGGTTGCGTGTTGGAGAACAACAGTGGCAATTTAGATTCAATGCTGATTGGATATTGCAGTCAAGTTTTGAAGAGTGGCTTAGTTCTAAATGGAATTCAAATCAGTAGGATTTTTTGGTAAAATTGAGGGAGGTGGGGATGAGGTTGAGTTTCTGGGCAGCTAAGGAGAAAAAGTTTAGAGAACATCGAACGACGGAGCTAAATGCTAAGTTAATGGAATTGAGTGCATGTGAGATAAGTGATAAGGTGTTAGAGGAGATTACAGAGATTAAACTAGATCTAAATTTTGAAGTTGACAAGGAGGAGATCTTTTGGGAACAGAGGGCGAGAGTCAATTGGCTTCGGATGGGAGATAGGAATACGTCTTTCTTCCATAGGAGTGCTTCAAACTGAAAGAAGAGGAATGTGGTTAAGGGGTTGATAAATAGTTTTGGGATTTGGGTGACGAATTTTAATGAAGCTTAAAAAACAACAACAGATTATTTTAAAGACTTATTCTCATCAACTGGATCTGGAGATTGTGATAGTTTATTGGGGTCATTCGCTCCATGCATTACGGAGAACCTTAATAGGGATTTAATGGTGAAATTTAAAGCAGAAGAGGTTGTAGTAGCGATGAAATCTATTGGGCCCCTTAAAGCATCATGATGGGATTGCTATCTGGCACTATTTTATCAGAAATACTGGCATATTATTGGGGATAATGTTATTAAGTTCTGTTTGGACGTATTGAATGGCCGAAGAGATGTGGGGGAAATTAACAGAACGAGTATTGTTCTTATTCCTAAAGTGAGCTCACCAACTTCAATGAGTCAATTTCGTTCCATCAGTTTGTGTAATGTTATTTACAAAATTGTTTCGAAGGTGCTGGTTCATAGATTCCGACGGGTTTTGCACTATTGTATTGAGGATACCCAAAGGGTATTTGTTTCAGGAAGGCAAGTCACTGACAACATTCTTGTGGCTTATGAAATTCTGCACTCATTTAAGAAATGTAGAGGGACATCGCAGGAAGGCTTTGCTTTAAAATTGGATATGAGCAAAGCGTACGATCGAGTTGAATAGGGTTTTTTAAGAAAAATAATGCATAGTATGGGCTTCTGTGAAGAGTGGATTGCTTTAATTATTAAGTGTATATCCAGTGTAGTGTATACTGTGGTGATAAATGGCAGACATGGAGAGGAATTTTAGCCTCACAGAGGTTTAAGACAAGGAGATCCACTCAGTTCGTACTTGTTTCTCATTTATGCTGAAGGTTTTTCACGTTTGCTTGCACTTGCGAAAGCTGAGGGGCAGATTTCAGCAACAAAGGTGGGTAGAGGTAATGTTTCGGTGTCTCAACTATTTTTTGTTGATGACAGTATGCTATTTGGAGAGGCGTCCACTGAAGGAGCATCTAATACGAAAAATGTGATTATGGAGTATGAAAGGATGTCGGGGCAGTTGGTCAATTTATATAAATCTCTTATCTGCTTCAGTGGCAATGTTGGCGTTGATATACAGAACCAAGTGGGTAGAATTTTGGGGTTAAGGATTTCTAATAACCAAGAATGGTATTTGGGGTTGCCAACTATGGTAGGATGTCGAAAAAAACACACTTTTGTTGACATTAAAGAACGTTTTGCTAAACTGTTGCATAATTGGAGTATGCGAGTCTTGTCGACAAGGGGGTAATGAGGTATTTTTAAAATCAGTTTTACAGGCGATACCGATTTATGCAATGCAATGTTTTAAATTACCGATTTCCTTTTGTCAAAAGCTCAAAAGTATAATGAACAAATTTTGGTAGCGCAATTCTAAGATAAACAAAGGTATACATTGGTGTAAGTGGTGTGATATGTGTTTCCCCAAAGCGCAGGGAGGTATGGGCGTTAAATATTTATCAAAGTTCAATTTGGCGTTGTTAGCAAAACAAGGGTGGAAAATTATTACGCAGCCGGATTGTTTGTTTGCTCGAGTAATGAAAGTAAAATATTTCCCAAAAGAGGATTTTATGAGTGCAGGATTAGGCTCTTACCCTTCATATACCTGGAGAAGTATTTGGGGAGCTCAGCATCTCCTTGAGGAGGGGTTCGGTTGGTGAATCGAGAATGGTGAGGCAGTTAATATATGAAATAATGCATGGTTGCCGGGACTTGGGTACGGGAGAGTACAAGGTCAGAATATTAATATTAGGTATACGAAAGTGTCAGACTTAATCGATAAAGAAACTACTACCTGGAAGCAAGATACAATTCGAGAGTTATTCAGAGAAGAACAAGTTGCAAACATCTTGCTGATCTCACTGGTGCGTAGTGAACCAAAGGATGTCTTAATTTGGAGGGGTGACAACACAAGGGTGTATACAGTGAAGAGTGGATATAAATGGCAAATTACAACAGAGAGGCCTAATTTTCAGATTGATTATCTAACTACACTTTTTACAAAACTGCGGGGACTCCAAATACCAAGTAAAATAAAAATACATATGTGGCGAATAGCTAAGGATTACATCCCTACTTTATACAAACTAAGGGGTTGTAATTTGGTAGCTAATACAATCTACTCGGTTTGTCAAGCAGCGGAGGAAACGGTTAGTCACCTGTTCAGAGATTTCCCCTTCACGTAGCAGATATTAAGGGGATTGGGGGCGTCAATTTTAACATGCAATGAAGAATCTGATTGGAAGAAGAGGTTAGCAATAGAGTTCAATAATCTGAACATTGAAGCATGTAAAATCAGGGTTATTGCCTACTGGGCTATATGGTATAACCGTAATAAGATTTACCATGAGGGAGTTCGTGAACAAGCTTCTGAGGTAGTTGGCTTTGTCAAAGCTTATTGCACAAAAATAAACACATTGGGGGTTTTTTAAGGCAAGTACAGGTAGTGGACAGTTCTGAATGGAAACCTCCGGAGAACAACACTATAAAAGTGAACTTCGACGCTTCATTCAACTACCATACAAGAAAATCTTGTTCAGGAGTTATAGCGAGAAATAATGAAGGAATGGTGATTGCAGCATGTACCTTTCTGTGGGAGAATATCTCAGATCCGGTCATGGTCGAGGCAAGGGCGTGTTTGCAAGCCATTACTATGGTTGAGGAAATGGGCTTCCAAGATATTTGTATTGAAGGTGATGCACTAACTGTAATCCGAAAGTTAAACTCTGCAGGGGAAGATAAATCTGAAATCAGCAGTCTGATTAGAGAAATCAAGGAAAGTACAGCCAGATTCAGAAGAGTAAGCTTTAGGCACATACCCAGGGAAGCTAATAAGGCAGCCCATGGGATGGCGATGGAAGGATGGCGGCATGAAAACCCCCAATACTGGATAGAGGAGATCCCGTGTGCGGTGGAAGGACTGGTGGATGGAGAAAGGAGAGGTAATAGAGAAGTTGAAGAGATGGAGAGTTAGAGTCCAGACTTTGCGACACTTTGTTTGTCCGATGAACTCGGGCTTCCGACCGAGAAGAAGACTTCAATAGCTTTGATCCTGGGCGATAATCGGTTTTTGTGAGTAACTGATACAAAGGAGATTTGGAGTTTAACGAAAGGGAAGATGAGCTTTCAGGTCCGAATTTGTTTAGGTTAGTCGTTTCATTTCTGTTTCTTTGTGGTTAAGAATGAGTTTCCTTTTCTTTTATTGTTTTATTTTGTTTTACTTTTGCGTTATTTAAGCACCGATTCGGTGTCCTATAGGAAACAAAAAGATGTAGGTTATTCTTTCTAGGCCTGATATGTTTATTCCTTCTCCCATCAATACAAGTATCAATTATAATTTCAAAAAAAAAAATTGAAATTTTTAAATAAAGTTTTAAAATTTACTTTTTTTTTAAATTTTACTTAAATGAAGTTTTCAATGAAATTTTTTATTTAAATAAAGTAGAATAAAAAATATATTTTGTTTGTATACATGTTTAATTAATAAATTATAATGTAGTTTTAATATATTTTATTTGTATACATGTTTAATTAATATATTTCAAATAGGCTTAGCGCAGAAATTTTTGGTTGAGCTTCTTTATATGAGCTTTCATAAAAGACAACTTTTAACTGGTTATTCTCATAAACTTCTAATAATTACCAAAACAATATTTACTCAAATTCCTAATTAAGAACACATTTTTTAAATTTAATACCCAAAGTCTTGTAGGAAATCTATATTTGTAATAATTCTTAAAAAAAATGTAAAAAAAACTTTTAATTGAAAAATTTTAAAATCATATAAATTATAATGTTTTTGGCATTATAAATTTTGCAATTTTCAGTTAACAATTTTTAGAATTTTCACCAAAGTTGGGTTTCAACAAGACATAAGAGTATTTGGTTAGAAAATTGTGTGTTTTCATTAGGAATTTAAGTAAAAAGTTGATGGTTTTGGTAGTTGTTAGAGAACATTATTCAGTGAGATATATTGTTATTTAGGGAATATTTTGTTATTTATCATACAAAGAGATCGTGAACCAATAATGTGGCATGTTGATTTCGTTGACCGGGGTTTCCTATAGGACATCTAGTATTTGGTTATAAAATTGTGTTTTCACTAGGAAATTGAGTAATAGTCATAGATTTTTGTAGTTATAAAATATTTTTATATAAAAAACTTGAAATAATTATTTGAAATATTTTTACATATAAAGATAATAATGATATTTGAAATAATTATTTGATTTTATAATATTAAAATTTACCATACTCACAATGTAGGTGGAAAACAATGATATTTGACATATAAAAATTATATACCCAAAAAAATATATCAAAAAATTAGTTGACACTTTTTTAAAAATAAAATATTTTTAATACAATGATTGATAAATATATATAGTATATATTTTCATTATTTAGTTACATATTTATTATTTTTATATAAATAAAAAAGTTATTAATTAAAAAATATATTTAACATAATGACATATATAAACAAATTATTTTTTATTGCATAATTTTTTATTATTTTTATATAGAAAAGGAGTTATTAATAAAGAACATAAATTTAAAATAAATTAAAAAAACATGTTTATTAATTAATTTTTTTAGAAAAAAAGAAAAGGAAAAAAACACTATCATGAGGGGGATCAAACCATGGTTATAAGGATAAGAACACCAACTTCTAACCACCAAGCCATAGACCATAACATGGTAATACTAAGTGCTTTCTATATAAAGTGTTCATAGAAAACATGTTTTATTGTAACACATAATAAAATATCCCCTAAATAACAATATATATCACAAATAATGATATTCTCTAAAAACTATCAAAGTCATCGACTATTTACTCAAAGTCCTAATGAAAACCTAAGTTTGTAAAACTTAAAAAATTGTTAATTAGAAATTTTAAAATCTATAAAACTTATAATTTTTTTTTGGCATTATAAAATTTTTCAATTTTAAGAAATTAAAAAATTAGGTTTCTAATAGGATTTTGAGTATTCGATTAAAATTGTATTTTCTATTAGGAATTTGAGTAAATAGTTGATGGTTTTGGTAGTTATTAGAGAATATTGTCATTTGTAAGATATATTATTATTTAGGAGATATTTTGTTATGTATCATATAAAGAGATTGTGAATCAATGACGTGGCATGTTGATCCTAGAGGTTGATAAACATTTACCCCAACATTGACCACTGTTGATCGGTCAATGCGGTCAAAATATCACATATCGGTTCAAAATATCTTTATATGATACATGAAAAAATATCACGGACGGGGTGAAATTTATTAATGTCAATTCAATCAAGCTGCCAATTTTAAAGGTCAAAAGATCAGTCAACTTGCGACGAATATTTGGACAAGATCCAAGCATTTATAGGCTGAGGTGTCTGCATAGCGTTTGAAGAGCTATTTCTTAGCTTCAAAATGCACTTTGAATATCTCTATTTTGAGTCCGGGAGATCAAGTTATGACTATTTCATTGAAGATGACGCGAGCAAATTTTTTGGAGGAAATTATTAGGGAAAATTATGGATTATATCTCAAATGGATAAATTAGGCAACTATTTTCTATCCATATTCATTGATTTTTTTGATTCATCCTTCACTTTTGATTTTTATTTATTTATTTATTATTTTGAATATTTATTCTTTGTTCTTAAATTTCTTTTTAATTGTTTTTGTTTTCTTTGTTTTCTTAAATTTGTTTGGCTTTCTCTTCTCAAGTCAAATTTGAATTCACTCGTGTCAATCAACTTGAATGCAATCTTCCCGCTACCCCCTATAATTTGGTATCAAATTTGAGCATTTTTGAGTTTATTCTTTTGGCTAAATAAATTGTTTTCATCAATTTTTCTTAAATAGCCTCTAAAAAACTATTTTTTACCCTGAATTTTTTTTTTGGAAAAACATTCATTTTAGTGAGTAAATGAATGAAAATCGATATGAAATTTTATATACTATTTCTTGGCACTTTGGTACATTAAAAAAAATTCCCACAAAAAAAAAAGAAAAGAAAAAGGAAAAATTGAAAAATCAAGAAAAGATAAAAAAAATTTAAAAAAATATTTTTTGGGTTGAAATTCATGCCCAAAATTTCCAAATACGGTATTTATCATATAAAGAGACTCCACTTTAATGTTCATGATTTTAGCGCATTGGAAACACCTTGAACGAAAAATTCAAGTTATTTTCCATTGTTTCAGGTTTTCTACTAGGTAGTTTATTTTCTTTGGTTCTAGCATTAAGTTTTCTCTTTTATTTTTTTGGATTTTCTTATTCAATTATGCATTCTAACGTATTTTCGCTTCTTATGTTAATAGGTACGAAAAGAGTTGTTCTCTTTTCTCCGTACAATTTACTTCCTTTGTAGTTGAGTTTTTCTTTGGCTTCTTAGAGCCTTAGGTCAACTTTGTTAGAAAGTGATCCCACATCTTTTTCGAATATTATTGAGTTTGATTACTCTTTAAAAGTTACAAGTGAGAAAATCTTAACTTCTTTTCTTTGTCTTCTAGAGTTGTTTATTTTATTGCAAGTGCATAACGACGAGCCTTAGGTCAACTTTGTTAGAAAGTGATCCCATATCTTTTCGAATATTATTGAGTTTGATTACTCTTTAAAAGTTACAAGTGAGAAATCTTAACTTCTTTTCCTTGTCTCCTAGAGTTGTTTATTTTATTGTGAGTGCATAATGGCGAGCCTTGGTTTTACTTTATCAATTTTCAATTTGAGTGTTTTTTACTTTCATATTCTTAAAATGGTGCACACACATAGTATGGAAGAGGAGAATGATAAACCTTAGGCAAAACATAGATGTCATACTTGTACAAAATCTTGCACGGACATGTTGTTTCCAATGTCATTCAACCTTCCATTGTTCATGGACTTTTCAAGAAAAAACATTGGTACAAAGATAACAAGTTTTGCAAGCTTAAATGACTTATGGAGGAGCAAAGATAACAAGCTAGCAAGTGTATGTGGTGTGATTTGAACGATTACAAGGACTCTGAATATCCAACAAATTCATTGTTCTTTATATTTGATTCGACGATAGGAATCATACGATCCTTGCAAGTTGAGGTACATAAGTATGATAAGGAGTCTTCTTCTATTGATGTTATTGAAGATGATGATATGTGCCAACAAGAAAATTTTGTTGATGCTATTTGTGAAGAAATTATATGTGATAATATACCTATTGTTGAGATTTCCTCTAGTGACAAAGAAAGTTGTGATGATGAATTCAATGTTCAAAATTTTTGTGAGGGGTTAAAGGGAAATGAGTATGATTCATTTAAAAATTCTGAGAGAAAAAATAACTTAAGCAATAAAAGTCAATTTATTAGTAGAAAATAGTACATTGAGTACCACATGTCTAATGGAGCATCTCAAAGGAATGGGTTGAAAAAGCGAGTACTATAGTGATGCATTGTGGGCACTAGTTCTCCAAAGAAGTGAGGATATTGAATTCTGGTAAAGACCATATTTATGACAATTACTTAAGTAGACGCCAAGCTTCATTAGCTAGAAGTAATGAATACGATTATCTGAGATGTGGAATAATGAGAGATGGGGAGGGGTGAGACCCATGAGAGAACATGGTTAAGACCAGGCCAGGGTCTAAGTCTACCAGTAAACGACTTAGAGTGCATAAAGCATGGGCCTTATCAACTAAGTTCGTGAATTCTCCTATGAAATTCAAGAAGTTTAATTCTAAGCTAGAAGTCTCAATTTATTAATACTATGCAGTCTTACACGCATTTTATGCACAGATCTCACTAAGTTCTCTCGAAATTATAGAATTGTTGCTCGAATGCAGGTTAGATAAAGACTCGAAAAAATAAAGAGGGACTAAGCTAGACTTTGCCAGAGTTACATAGTGCGTGGTAGCTATTCATGTATACAGAGGGATACCGACAAAGGCTACGTCTCAGGGTTGAAGTTGGTTGAGTCTATACGGGGTTGAATTGTAAATTGTAAAAAACTATTAGAACATTAATAGTGTCAAGTTGTAAGATTTCAAGGAGTAATGTGGAGGTATAATTTGTTTATGGATATATTCATATTTGAATAGATATGTGTTAAGTTATTCAGTACCTAGACTTGGTGATCGGGTCAGGTAAAGGGTGTTCGATCTGGTGCCCTAAGTGTAGTATTTTCGCCAATATACACTTTTAATATTTTTTCCAAATAGATTAATTAAATTAATATACTTTGTATAATTTTCTTCACATGATTTTTTCATGTAAAGAAAAATGAAAGCAAATGTTGCTCATTGGTTGTTTAAATGTTTAACTAATACTAAGCAGTATTACGTGGTCGGAACATAGTACGAAAATATAGCTTGTATTAGTAGACAAACCTAACATTGTCATTAATTTAATTGAAAATGAGAAAACTGATTAAAAGACTAATATGTCATCTATCAAGTCCAATTGGGGAGATGTCTTGTCTTGGGCATCGGAGTGGATGACTCCCAAAAGATAGAGACATAGATGTGACTAATTGGACTGACAATACATAAGACAGGACCCAAGCAGAATAGACCTTGAATCTGTTTATGGATTTATTCACTTGTGATGTTCATGGTGTGGAATATCTAAATCTTGAGTGGATGGTGGACTATGTATGCGTGACTCGTACGCTTTGATGCTAGTAAAAGCTTGAGTTTAGATAAATAAAAAATCGAAAGCTGGTGCGTTGGGTGTACGACTTCTGTAGTATGTAGTGTCATTTACAAAAGTGAAAATCATAGCCCAAAACATGGGCAAATGATATCCTATCATTGGCATTACATGGTTGATGAAAAGTAAACGTGCCCATGGGTTGTCTGTTTTTGTGATGGATGACTTTATCACTATTTGATGGTAATTGACTTTTTATGAAGACAGATGCAATGGTTACCATAAGATAAAATAGTATCATATTGGGAGAACGAATATTATCCCAAAGAGATCAAATATATCCTATAAGGGTAACACACTTATGACAAGGTCATTGGACGAGTACTGAGTAGTTGTTTTGGTAATGGTATGTCATTGAGGATAGCTCAGTCACGATACTATAGTGGAATGAATTCATGACTAACTGAGTTTATAATTAATAGGCGAAAAGTTGGAACTTAATTATGAATCATTTTAGCATCAACTACATATGTCCAATCGGTCCCTTCTCTAGCTCTTTGAAACCAGAAATGAATTGCATATTTGAATAAAAATGAACGGAATGAATAGAAAAAGAGAAATGGGTAACATTCAGGAGTGATTATTGTTTTCTTCGAAATGGAGAAATGAAATCATTTCGAAATGAATGTAGGTTTCCAAAAATGAAAATGAAAATGAAAATGAAAATGGAAGCTTGCAATCCTATATAGGATTACTTAACAAATGATGGAAGAATGAGTTTATATTTTTGGACTATTTTGAAGCCCGAAAATGAAAATAAACCATTTAGTCATAGTGAACATGTTGATTTATGACATTTTGAACGAATTTTCTTAAAATTTTACCAGGGGTAAAAATGTTAAAATTTTACCAGGGGTAAAATCGTCAAAATTTTACCAGGGGTAAAATCGTCAAAATTTTACTAGGCTAAATCTGGGATGAGAAAACTATTTAATATGTAAATATTTAAGTTTATTTTGGGAAATAGAAAAACCGAATTGGGTTGGATCATATTACAGAGTACTGGGTCAAAAAAGCCTAGGAAGTACTCGTAATTAGACCCGATGTGAGAGAGGCCCAAAACCCTTATATAACATGAAGGGGGCGAAAGCCCTAGTAGAAATATAAGGGTGAGTCGTTCACCCCTCTACTTAAGATAAAGCTCTACAACTCTACAAGGGTTTTACCTTTTTTCCTATAAATAGATAATACCAGTAGAGCTATTGGAACAACTTTTAAGAGATTTTTATTCTGCCGAAAACTAGAGAGAATTTATTCTCAACTTATAAACATATTTTTTAGAATACCAATTTTATCGATTTCTATTAAAGAAAAGAGAATTCCTGTTTTCACCCTAAAAGGAATGTTTTTTCTAGTTTTGTGTTTTGATTTAATTGGTTCGAACCCATACTTGAAATGTTTTTTCTAGTTCTGTGTTTTGATTTAATTGGTTCGAACCCATACTTGAAGCAGTTTGTGGTACGAGAATATCGGAGAAGATCGTTTAGTTGAAAGTTAGAAAACATTAATGATCCGCTTATCCAAAAACACAAGTACGAATTCGATTAATCTTTGTTGTTATAAATATCACAAACCGGGTCCGTTTTTAAAATTTTAATTTTCCGCTGTGCAAAAAAACCAATTTCAAACTGGAATTTTTCCAACAAAGGGTGTTACAATAATTTAACTATTTTTAGTATTTTAATTTTCTTTAATTTTTGAAGATAAACATATCCGTTGGTATCTTAATAATATTAAAAGGAAGCATTTGTAAGGAATAAACTTTTGAGTGATAAAATAAATTTCAGTTAAAAAGAGCATAAAAACTAATCTTTCTCTTTCGCTTTCAAATATAATATATTAGGTAGAGGTTGATTAAGTCTTAGCTCGATTGGTGATAGTATTGTTGTCAATATAGGAGGATGTGAATTCGAGTACGTCGAAGCGTACTAATCTTCTATTTAAGGGTTGGGGAAAGACTATAGGTAATTCTAAATATTATATTAAAAAGAACAGATATGATAACATCTTATAATAAGATTAATATTAAAAAAAATTAGAGAGATGAAATTGATAACAACATGTAAAGCAGCCAAATTAATTTCCCCCAAATCAATCGGATTTTGATGATTATTTCATTATGAATCTAAGCTTTTTGTAAACGATGTGGGACTTGTTTGTTGAGAAAGGAGGGGATAGATGGAACATGACAAGGTGTTTTAAAGAAAATAAATTAATATATACATTAAGTAAAGCTTTGAATTTAGGTAATTAAACAATTTGTATAATGCATTTTTAGTATATCCGAAAAAAAGAGTATAATGCATTTTTTAGGTTGCCAAGTATAATAGGAGCACCATTTAAAAATGATCAAAGGAAAGAAAAAAATAAAGTACCATTTTCTAATTTTCATTACGTAACTAAGGATAAAAAGGTACCCTTTACCATTGAATATATCATGTAAATCAAAAATAGAATTTAAATCCTTAATGCGATAAAATAAATAAGAATAATTAATTATTTATGACTTTAAAAACTCACATTGGTGGAAAGAAATAACAAAAGATAAATGCAGATGTGGAAAGCATCTATACGTTTCTATCATCGATTAGTTGAATTTTGAATATATATATATATAATTATAAATATAATAAATATTTCCAAAACTTTGAAAACGTAAAAAGTTGAAAAAATTATTTAAAGAACATATTTTGAATTTAAAAAAAAATTATTTTCTATTCTTTCAATTTTTTTCTCACTCTATCAAGTAAAACCTTGTTACAAAAATAATTAATATCACTTTATTTACTACATTTCAAACATTATAAAGGGCTAAAGTATCTTGGTTATTTTGATAAGGATTAAGTTGCTTTCTGATCTTATAGTACAAGGATGTTAGAGGTATTTATTCCTTTAGATAAATGATCGGCACTTTGCAATTTTAGGCATGAATGTTAGGGAATTTCCCTTTTTACAGGGCTATCAGATGCCCAAGCAACCAAAAAGAAAAGAACCTTGCGTAATTTGAAGCCAATGCAATAGTTTAAAATTTGGAGTTTCGTGTTTGACAAGACGACAACGCATCTTTGAAGCTACAATTATTGCGTAGGGAATATATTTTTTTCTGGGGTTTTATATACGATATATAAAAACTTGAGTTTTTTAACTAAGCAATATGGTTTTTATGGTTTATTTTATTATTAAATTTATTTTTATTTTTTTAAAACTAATCACATAAAATAAAAATAAGAATATTAATTTTACTGAAATATTTGGTTAAATAAGTTTTTTTTTGGTAAATAAAAAAAAAGGTACAAGCAATGTCTACACACTATTATTGACAAAGCTACACCCTATAAATCATCAAGAATAATTTGCATCACTAATTTAAAAAAAAATTATTTTCTATTCCTTCCACTCTTTACCACAGACGAGCTTGAACCTGGCGAGCCTCATACAACACCACACCTTTCCTGAACATATGTAAGATGCACATGAGAAGTTTAGAATAATTGATTATCTAACTATCCTAAGAATCATATCCAAGGGCGTCATATCACTGTCATTGCCAGGAAACTGGATCAAATCTTAATGTTAGTAGCCTCTAAACACATAGTCAATCTAGTCTCCCACTATATGAGGGCCTAGGCAATAGCCCACATGAGACTTCTTCTACTTCCATGATAAGTGCTAAAAGTAACATGTCTTAGCTTCATTCTTAATGCGTTTTTAGATGATTATTCGATTTAAAATTGTGAATTTTATGCTCCTAATAATTTAAATTCATATTTTTATACTTAAGAAAGCATTTGGAAGCAAAAGGAGCGAAAAACAAGTGAAAATTAGAAAATCCGTGCAAGGTACAAAGGCTACACATGCTGGACTCTCCCATACGGGCTGGGCACACAGTTGTGTGAGCCCACACAGGCTGCCACACGGTTGTGTGAGCCCACACAGGCTGCCACAGTCATGTGTCAAAATTGTGTCAAAATTGCAAATTGCACTCCAAACACATAGAAAAACGTAATTTTTTGGTTTTTCGGGCATTCTAAGACCTATATATGACAAAGATAAGAAGATGGGAGTAAGCTGTCAGAGAATATTTAAGAAAAAACTCAGAAAACACCATTGAAGCTGACTCTGAAGCAGATTTCCATCAAGATTGAAGATCTCATTTTGATTTCTTTGAAGTTTATTATGAGTTTCTTTATTTCTTGTGGTTATATTGTCTTTGAGATGTTTTTATTTGCTATCATAAATTAATTTTCCAAATACGTAGGGAGATGAACCCTAGGATGGATTCTATTACTTGATTTCTATTTTTACGTAATAAATACTTGGATCTTGTTCTCAATTATGTGTGCTTAATTCTTGGTTTAATATCTCTAGGCTATTAATCCATGGTTGATGTGCTTAAATTAGAGGAGGAATAGACCCTATTTAAGAGTAGATTTAGCATAATTGAGGGGAGTTGCATGCAATCCTAGAAATAAGACGACATAAATCTATTGGATTAAAGTCAAATCTAATAGAGGATCCATAGATCGAGTGAATGCGACAATAGGGGTTTTAATTAGAAAGAAATTTCAATTAATCAACTTAGAGTCAGTTGCTCTTAGTCTTGAAGAGAGATATTAGCATAATTTAGGAATTTCTACGGATCAAGATACTAAGTGAAGAAATTGCATAATTTAAATTGATAATGAAAAATGAACTCTAAGGGAATTTTTTCCTGGGTATTGTTTTGCTTCTTGATTGTTGATCGTTTATTTTCCTAATTTGTTCTTTGTTGTGTTCTTTAGTTAATTAATTTGGTTAATTTTAGTTTCAATCAGTCATTCCAATTTATTGGTTAAATAATAGAAAGACGATAATTACTAGTACTTTTAGTCTTTGTGGGAATGATATCTTTACTCACTGTAGGCATACTATTAATTGATAGGTACACCTAACACCTACCTTTGTCGAATTTTTAGTTGGTTTATGATTGCCTCAAGTTTTTGACGCCGTTGCCGGGGATTAAAATTTTTTATTAATTTAGCCATTTTTATATTTATATTTTTTAATTTAATTTTTTACATTTTAATTTTTCATTTGTTTGCTTCTGGCATGTTCTTTTGGTTATGACTAGAGGAAACCCGTTGGATTCATTAATTTTTGACAATAAAATTGAAAATATTACTCGTAGGAATCATAGAGAGGTTAGAGAAGTAAGGAAAAATCAACAGAATATAGTAGACGATCAAGAGGAAAAAGGATATTTCTACGGAGATGTGTGATAATAAAAATAATGAGCTACCTCCTACAACTCTAGCTTCTCATACTATGTATGATTATGCTAAGCCTACTTTGATTAGGGCTGAGTCAAGTATTGTGAGACCCACCATTGCTGCAAACAATTTTGAGCTAAAACCAAACACAATTCAGATGGTACAACAATATGTTCAGTTTGATGGTTTGCAAGATGAAGATCCAAATACTCATTTGGCTAACTTTTTAGATATTTGCTACACTTTTAAGATTAATGGCACTACTGATGACTCCATACGCTTGCGGTTGTTCCCATTCTCTTTGAGGATTAAAGCAAAATAGTGATTGAATTCATTGTCAGCCACGAGGATCTATCACGACTTGGGCTTAAATGATTGATAAGTTTTTGTTAAAATATTTTTCACCGACTAAAATAACTAAGTTGAGGAATAATATCTCTTCTTTTATTTAGTTTGATATTAAGACTCTTTATGATACGCGGGAGAGATTTAAAGATTTGTTGAGAAGGTGTTCTCATCATGGACTATCTTTGTGGCTCCAAGTTCAAACTTTTTACAATGGTTTGAACCCTTCGACTAGACAGATGATTGATGCAGTAGCTAGCTGATCATTGAATAACAAAATACTTAAGACAGCTCAAGAATTTATTGAGGAGATAACACTGAATAATTATTAGTAGCAAGTTACGAAAGTAAAACCTGTCAAGGTAGCAGGAGTTTTTGATATTGATGCAGTTTTTATGTTAGCAAATCAGGTTGAAGCTCTTGGTAGAAAATTGATTATTTAAATTTTTCTAAGCAAGTGAATCTAGTGATGCAGTGTGATGCGAATGGAGTGGGGATAATTAATTCAGAATATTCACCTTTCAAGTCTAACATGGAGTATGAGCAAGTCGACTTTATGGGTAATAATTCTAGATCTCAAAATAACCCTTATAGAAATATTTATAATGTAGGTTGGAGGAACCATTCAAATTTCTCTCGGGGTAGTCAAGGAAATCAAAGGTCACAACTCCCTTCGGGTTTTCAATAACCCTATCAGCAATAAAAGAAATCAAACCTTAAGGAGATGTTAGCTAAATTTATTTTGGTGTTAGAAACTTGATTTCAAAACACTAAGACAACTCTGAAAAATCAGCAAACATCAATTCATAGACTCAAAAATCAGATTGGATAGCTTGCTAAATTGGTTTCGGAAAGACAACAATGTAGCTTACCTATTAATACTGAACCCAACCTAAAAGAGCATATGAAGGCAGTTACATTGAGGAATGAGAAAGCGTTTTCTGAACCTGAAAAGAAGTTGAAACAATAAATTGATGAGGAAGATGATGGGGTGACAAAAACAAAAAAAAAATCAAACACCGGTGTTTAAAGAATACAAACTATCGATCTCATATCCAGCAAAGGTGAAGAAAGACCACATGGATGAAAAATTTGGTAAATTTCTTAAACTTTTTAAACAATTACATATTAATTTACCTTTTTTTGAAGCTTTTTCGAGGGTGGCTACATATACAAAATTTTTAAAGGAGCTATTGACGAATAAAAGGAAGTTAAAAGAGCTATCCACTGTGGAACTGAATGAGGAGTGCTCAAACATTCTCCAAAATAAACTGGCCATTAAGTTGAAAGGTCTAGGAAGTTTTACTATGCATTGTTTTATTGGTAGTTTAAACATTGAAAAAGCATTAGCTAATTTGGGTGCTAGTATAAATTTAATGCCTTATAAAATGTTTAAGCAATTTGGCCTTGGGGAACCAAAACCCACTAGGATAAGTATTCAATTAGTTGGCAGATCTGTTAAATATCCTAGGGGTATTATTGAAGATGTACTTTTGAAAGTAGATAAATTCATATTACTTGTTGATTTTGTTATACTTGACATGGATGAGGATATTGACGTAGGTAATGGTAAACTTGTGCTTAGGGTAGGTGATGATGAGATTGTTTTTCAAATATATGATACCATGCGATTTTCTAGTGAGTAAGATGATTTCTATTATTTTATTGATTCTATTGATCATGTTATTCAAGATTCATTAGAAGAACTTATTCATAAGGACACATTAGAACTGTGTATTGTTCAAGGTGAGGAGGTCGATGGAGATAATTCTATGATAAGTGAAATGAAAACTAATTTGGATGCTAATGAATCTCCATTGAGACAAAAAGATTTTAAGGCCATTAAGGTAGATAAAAAATTTAAGTTAGAACCCTTTATTAAAGAACTTCTCAAATTGGAGTTGAAGCAACTACTGAGTTATTTGGAGCATACATTCCATGGAAATAATTCTACATTGCCAGTGATTATTGCTTCAGACTTAAAGCTGAATGAGAAGAATGAGTTATTGCAAGTGTTGAAGGAACACGAAAGGGCTATAGCCTAGAAAATTTATGATATTAAAGGGATTAGCCATTCTTTTTGCACCCACAAGATTTTAATAAAAGATGAGTATAAGCCATGTGTGCAAGCTCAAAAGAGGTTAAATCCCATCATGAAGGAAGTTGTCAAGGCTAAGATAATTAAACTTCTAGATATTGAAGTTATTTATCATATATCTAATAGTGCTTGGGTGAGTCTTGTGTAGGTTGTTTCTAAGAAAGGAGGCATGACTGTTGTGACTAATGAGAAGAATGAGTTGATTCCAATAAGAACAGTCACAGGATAGAGAGTTTTTATTCACTATAGGAAGTTGAATGATGCTACAAGGAAAGACCATTTTCCTCTGTCGTTTGTGGATCAAATGTTGGAGAGATTATCTAGTCATATATATTATTGCTTCCTAGATGGACTTTCTAGCTATTTTCAAATCCTGATAGCTCCTAAGGATTAAGAAAAATGGCATTTACATGTCCATATGGTACATTTACTTACCAAAGAATGCCTTTTGGATTATGCAATTCTTCTACTACTTTTCAGCATTTCATGTTGCCATCTTTGATGAACTCGTAGATGACATTATGGAGATATTTATGGACGACTTCTAGATATTCGGTAATTCTTTTCATCTTTGCCTTAAAAATTTAAAACGAGTTTTGATAAGATGTGAGGAAACAAAACTTGTGCTTAATTGGGAAAAGTGTCACTTCATGGTTCAAGAAAGAATTGTTTTAGGCCATAATTTTCTAGTAAAAGGATCGAGGTCGATAGGGTGAAAATTGAAACCATCAAAAAATTACCTCCCCTAATTCAGCTAAGGCTATCAAAAGTTTTCTAGGACATGCTGGGTTCTATAGGAGATGTATTAAAGATTTTTCTAAAATAGGTAAGCTTTTAATTAATTTTCTAGAGAAAGATGTGCCATTTATTTTTAGTCAAGAATGTTTTAAAGGCATTTAACGTTCTTACGGAAAAATTAATTAATGCCCCGATTATGGTTGCATTTGACTAGAATTTACCCTTTGAACTAATGTGTAATACGAGTGATTTTGCAGTAGGTGTAGTTCTTGGATAGTGAAAAGACAAGCTTTTTCAGTTAATTTATTATTCTAGCAAGACTTTGACAGACACACAATAAAATTACACCACTACAGAAAAAGAATTGCTAGCTGTGATTTTTGCATTTGATAAATTTAGACCTTATTTAATATTGTGTAAAGTTGTTGCGTACACTGACCACTCCGCTCTTCGCTACCTTCTTACTAAACCGGATGCAAAAACTTGACTTATAAGGTGGATTTTATTTGTTGCTGGAATTTGATTTAGAGACTAAAGATAAGAAAAGATCTGGAAATCTTACAGCAAACCATTCTCAAGGCTAAAAAATCCCCATATTAAGAAGCTTAATAAAAATGAGATAAAAAACTCGTTTCCTGAAGAACAACTCTTTGTGGTAACTGATTTTGAAGTCCCTTGGTTTGCAGATATTGCAAATTATTTGGTTGTTAACGCCTTATCAAAAGGTTTGACTCATCATCAAAAGAAACGATTCTTTGCTGATGTGGAAAACTATTTTTGGGATGATCCTTTTCTTTTTTTGTGTGTATACAGATCAAGTAATTCAAAGGTGTGTTATTCTACCAAAAGTGAATAAAATTTTGAACCATTGTTATTTGGGACCGAAAGAAAGACATTACAATGGGATCAGGACAACACATAAAGTAATCGAATCAAGTTTTTATTGGCCTACACTGTTTAAAGATGCTAATATGTATGTTTCTTCTTGTGATAGATGCCAAAGGACAGGTAATATTTCCAAACGTGATGAAATGTCTCAAACTTACATGCTTTCTTGTGAAATTTTTGATATTTGGGGTGTTGATTTAATGGGACTGTTTCCTAGTTCTTATGGTAATAAATATATATTGGTAGCGATAGATTATGTTCATAATGGTTTAAAGCTCGAGCTTTACCAACTAATAATGCTAAAGTGGTAGTCAGATTTCTTTAAAAACTTTTCTCTCATTTTGGAACACCTTGGGCAATCATTAGTGATAAGGGTACACATTTTTGTAACTCTCAATTTGATAAGATCTTTAAGAAATACAGTGTACATCATAGAACAACTACCCTATATCACCCTCAAACTAGTGGTCAAGTTGAAGTATCAAACCGAGAATTGAAATGTATCCTAGAAAAGACTGTAGAGACTAATAGGAAGGATTGGGCATTAAAATTAGATGATGCTTTATGGGTTTACAGGACTACGTATAAAACACCTATAGGAATGTCTCCTTACAAACTTGTTTATGGCAAGGGTTGTCACTTATCACTAGAACTTGAACATAAAGCATTTTGGGCAATAAAAATTTTGAATTACAATACTAAACTTGCAGGTGAAAATAGAATGTTACAAATAAATAAGTTAGATAAATGGAGAGTAAATGCTTACGAGAGCTCGAGATTGTACAAATAATCAACAAAGTGACGTCACGATGCTCGTTTAAAGTATCCTAAACAATTCACAGTTGGAGATCGAGTGCTTTTATATAATTCAAAGCTCAAATTATTTTCTGGAAAGCTAAAATCAAGATGGTCATGCCCATTTATGGTAAAAATCGTTTTCCATATGGTACAATAGAGGTAACACATCTTGAATATGACACATTCACGGTAACTGATCATCGAATCAAATCTTATCATGGTGGTGATATTAATAACGAGAGAGAGGAGCTCTGACTTTAAAATCTGAATTAACCGTGAACGTAAAAGGGAAAAGTCGAGCTTAGACTTTAAATAAGCGCTTCTTGGGAGGCAACCCAAGTGTTTAAATTTTTATTTCTCTTAATTTTGTTGCATGTTTAATATGTACTTGAAAAAAAAAACAAAAAAAATAAAAAAAGTGAACACACGGTTTGGGGTGTTCCATATAGGTTGGACACACGGGCATGTCCCAAGCTATGTGCATATTGGAGCTAATTTTTCCAATTTTCTTTCGACACACACAGCAACAGAGAGTTACATGGTTTGGAGACATGGCCATGTGAAACACACAGCCTGTTACACAGGTGTGGAAGAAGTGAAGGATCATTGCACATGGCCGTGTGTGACACACAGGCGTGTCCTAGGCCATGTTGATATTAGGCATATTTTTTATTTTTTTTCGAAGCATCACATGGGCTAAGATGCCCTCATATGGCCTGGCGACATGCTCTGTGAGTCCTTGAGCTTAATTTTTTTTTAGTTTTCAATTGGCACATAGACTGGTAATAAAAACACGAGCTAGAGAAAGGCCGTGTGGCCTAAACGGGCCTTTACACGACCGTGTATCCTTTAAAAAAAATTTGAAACCTTAATACCACTTTGTATTTTGTCCTCTTCTCCTCTTAACTTTCGTGTTGTTCATCCCCTCCTTTTCAATTTCTTATTGTTCACACCTGCACATTTACCAATGGTCCCTTAGTCCTTCCCTTTTCGTTCCGACCACCACCACCACCTGTCCCCTCTATTTGGCCCAAAATCCCGATCTTGGCCCAAAACCAACCCATCTTTAATGGTTCTCCACCTAGTCCTCATATGAAGTATCAAAGTCCTCATGTACCAATCTAATGGAACAAAACTTTTGCATAGAAGTTTATCATGTGTCGTTATGGATAGCCACATTTAATTATCATTGATAATAGAATGTAGTTTTAGGGAAAATTCAATTATTTATGCACAAGTTTGCATATCTCTTTAGGTCAAAGTTCAACAAAAACTCCCCAAACAAAAGGACAAGCAAAAGTAGCAAACAAGAGAATTCTTCGAGGCCTAAAAAAGAAGGTAGATGAAGCAAAATGAGCATGATATGAAGAGTTACCAAACATATTATGGTCATTGCAAACCACATTTGTAACCTCCCAAACCTGACCTAGATGTTATGGCTGAATCGTGGAGATAACATTGGTCGCCTATGCGACACTACTACCTTATTGTTTGTTAATAACATTAAGTACCCTCTCTTTTAGGAAAAATCGTAATTTATCTTTGTTATTTTTTGAAAACGTTCATTAATTAAATCTACCATTCTTAGGTCATGTTATTAGCTCTAGTGTTGTTTCGAAAACAGTTAACTCAACGTTCATTATCAAGAATTTTGTTATCTTTTATCGCAATAGAAAAATTTGGTATTAACAAATTAATTGTTTAAGCCAGATATCATACTTTGTCCATTTGCAGATAATAATATAATAACCAAATATAAATGTCAAATATGCATCCATGAAAATGCCAAAGCAGTAAGAAAAAGCCAACTATAGTTCAAATAACTTTACAATCCAAAAACTGAATAAATTTAATTAAAACAGAAACAAAATAATAATGTTCGAGGTCTGTCGTATGTCCGCATGCCATGTCTGGTCCTAGTCTCGAGCATTACTTGAGATGGTTGAAACTTTAAGGCGAGCTAATTAGCTCAGTGTGAGTCAAATCAATAAGAACATTCAATCATACATGTTAATATCATTCACCACTCTTACATTTGCAACACATACATATCATAAGTATAATCATTCATAAATTTCATGGACATATCGTAGCGCATAATGAAATCCTACCCAAACCATCCATGTAATGGTCCTAATTTGACCCTAGTCGGGAAGTGGTTTCAGGACCACAAAACCGAGTCATGAAAATAATTAAATGTTAAATTTCATGTCTATTATATGAGATAATGCATGTGTGAAAAGTTTCATGCTTTAATTTTGTCATTTGTATGTGAAATTTATTAAATAGGACTTATGCGAGACAATTATGAAATGTGATAGGTTAATTTTAAAGTGGTCTATTAATGCATGTAATAAAGAGGATGGACTTGCATGTCAAATATCCATTTTTTTTAGTAGTGGCCGACCATGGTAATGGTTTATATAAAATATATGTATTATTTATTAGTTAAGTGGCTTTATATTTTATAATATAGATGAATAAAATCATAATAATAATAGAAATATTGGTGAAGAAAACAAAGTCTCATCTTTGTTCTTCTTAGCCGAACTTAAAGAAAGAAAAAGAGGAGCAAGACATTCGGCCATTTGAAACATAAGGAAGGTTAGTAAATTATGTTAGATTTTTGAAATTGTAGCTTGTTTTAAGTTAATTATCATGTTTCTTACTTAGCCCATGCCAAAACTTTGAATTTTGAGTGATGAATTGAGCATTCGGTTATGGTAGATAAGGAAGGAATTTGATTATTGCCTTTAAGTTTTGATGAAGAATTGTTGATGAAAGAAGTTGATCTTGTAAAAAATATAAATTGCTAATACTCATATGTGTAATAGCCGAACATGGATTTGCTTAATGTCTTGAACAAATGTCGTTTGGGGTGTTTTGAAATGAATAAATTAAATGTTTGATCATCTAAGTGTTCGGCATTGTACATGATTTTTTTAGAGTATGATTTTGAATAATATGAGTATTGGAATATGAGTAATGTTATGCATAGGTAAAATTTTTATGTTCGGCTTTGGTAGTATATATGTATAATTAATCCATTTATCTAATAATATATAAGATGTTAAATAATAAGATTTTGATGACTTGTGTTTAATGACATTCGGCCAAGGATCATATGTGCTTGCTAATTCGGTATAAGTGTATAGGTGCTAAATACCTTGTATTTGAGGTTTTGGAAGAATAAGTAGTAGTTAATTAAAGTGATGAAAGTAAATTTTGAGATTGATTAAGTTTGGGCATTCGGCATTACCTATAAATTTGAATATGAAGGTTAAATTGAGTAGTTAGGGCTGAATGGGATATATATTAATCAAAAATGGGTTGCATGCATATGAGTATGTATGTATTTGTGTGTGTGCGGTATTATTGATAAATAGCAAGTGGAAATGCGATAAATGTTTAATAAGTTGATATTCGTATATATGGTTGAATTCATGTATAAGGTAGCATGGTAAGTTATGTGAATCTTTGTTTGTGTATGCGAATTAGCTATTGATATAATAAGCATGAAATCGAGTCATGGCATATTTTATAAAACATAAAATGCATTGAAATTATATGATTGTCAAATGTGACTATTATATAATTAAAGTTGAGTAAGTAATTAAACAAATTCATTTGTTTAAATTTAAAGCTCAAGAGCAAAGAGGAACTAAATCAGATAGGGGAAAGGAGAAAGCAATCGAGTAGCCTATCCACATCTGTTCAAAATATCCGAGGTAAGTCTTTGAGTAATGAAGCTTAGCCTATGATTTGATAAAATCATGGTATATAAGCATAATAAATAAATTGTGACCTATTGGTTCTACTTGAATTACGTAGTGGGATAAATAATTTGTGCATATGACTTGTAGCCGAATGGTTATAGAAATCATGTTGGATAGCGAAACGAAATCGTGTTCTTTGTATGTGGCTATTGAGCCGAAAGTGGAATGGTTGATAAGCATGTTGCGCTTGTGTTCAAGTAATGTAAATGAAATGCTAATGTGTTATGATATATATATGTGCATGATAATGGAGAATTATATCCGGGCTAAGTCCAGAAGGCATTCGTGCGGGTGTTATATCCGGGCTAAGTCCCAAAGGCATTCGTGCTGGTGTTATATCCGGGCTAAGTCCCAAAGGCATTCGTGCTGGTGTTATATCCGGGCTAAGTCCCAAAGGCATTCGTGCTGGTGTTATATCCAGGTTAAGCCCCGAAGGCATTCGTGCTGGTGTTATATCCGGGTTAAGCCCAGAAGGCATTTGTGCTGGTGTTATATCCGGGCTAAAGTCCCGCAGGCTTTGTGCTGGTATTATATCCGGGCTAAAGTCCTGCAGGCTTTGTGCTGGTATTATATCCGGGCTTAAAGTCCCGCATGCTTTGTGGTGGTGATTGGATTTGGGTTTTAAACCTAGCAGACTTAATGCCGATGATTGGAGTAAGATTTTGATTTCGAATGTTCGTAGTAAACTACCATTGAATATGTTCAATACATTAAGTTGGTCAGGTATGTATTATATACTTTTATATGTTAGATTGATCGGAATTGAATCATGAACGCGAAATGAGAAGTATATGTGAAAATCTCATATGTGTATGTGTGTATTCGGTTATGGTGAAAGGTTATATGAGATTGATTTGGTGATATACATGTTAAATAATATGAATGCAAAGAATGGGTAATAAATCTGCTTGGGACAGCAGTAGTAACGTGATTTCGGAAAATCACCATAAATTGTGGGAGTTGATTTAGAGGCTGAATAAATTAGTCACGAAATCTTAATGAGTCTAGTTTCTTATAAAAGAAACCGTGTAAGCAAAAGAATTTCCAATAATGAGATATTTGAAGTGGCGTGGAATAGAGTCAAAATGACTTCGAGGTTCCCTATTCTGTTTTCAGAAAATCATTATAAATGGTAAAAAAATAGTTATAAGATAAAATTTATATTCTTAGACTCCTTAATGAGTCTAATTTCAAATTAAATAAACGATAATATATTTTGAATTCTGTATAATGAGAAAATTGATTCGCAGTGAAGAGTGGTCAGAATAGTAAAATAGTGAAACAGGGGAAACTTCAATAAAAATTTGGTATTGATTGGTCAAACAAAAAATTCTAAAAATTTGATGGATATAAGATATATGAGTCTATTTTCAGGGAAAATTAACGGCACTTGATTTGGAGTTTCTTATCTCCAGTTATAAATAATTTAGTGACTATTGCTCAGGAAGACAGCTTGTAGTGAATTTGTGATTTTGTTGCAAACATGGTTAAAACTTGTTAATGAGATGCTTTTCGAGTTCTTATGATCTTATTTGTGATTTCGATATTTGGTTTTAATTGAGTTCAGATTCAAGTGAGGTGAATTTGCTAAATATGCATTATGTTCATGGATACTTGGCCAAAATGGCAATTATCTAGGAATGATTTCTTGAAAATTTGAAATAATCGATCTATAAGTAAATTAATTGTTTGCATTGCTTAAAACTTACTAAGCATTGAAGCTTACTCCGTGTTCTCTTTTCCATTTCTTATAGGTTTATAGTTTAGCTCGAGTTGGAAGGGCCGGAGATATCATCACACTATCGAGTCATTATGTGAGTTGAGAAGATTGTATATCATCATGGTTTAAGGCATGTATAGGATAGACTATAGGTAGAATGATATTTCGACTTTGTATACATTATAGCCATGCGAAGATGGCTTGCTTATTTTGTTTAGAGAAGCCTTATAATTGAACTAATGTGGTGAAATGTTTTAGTTATAACTTGACAGTAGTTAATTTGTTATTAGATATTCGGTTATGTTTTGATAGTGAGTCATTTTGGAAATTTATAAGAGCTCTTATGGAAAATCAATGAGACATGTTTGCATTGTTGATAATTTATGTCTGGTAAGTATCTTTAACCTTATAGAAGTTTTTTTCAGTTAAGTAATACCTCATAACCTTATTCCGGAAACGGATACGGGTTAGGAGTGTTACAATCCGTTACACACCATGTGTTCTCCAGAACCCGTCTGCCAAACTCCAATCGTTACAAGCAAAGCTCGTTATGGTTAAACCACCATAATACATAATGTAGTTTTACTTCCATTTAACAAAAAATGCGATATAATCGATCTCCTAATTAATCCCGGTTTAGTGCAATAACAACATATATGCGAACTTAATATGCCGCCCTAACTCTAGAGAGCTCCTTTGTCAACCAAAATATCCTTCCCCATGCACATGCAATATGTCATACGAATTTCAATCAAATGTACGTTTCATACATTTTCAATCAGTAGCATAATTTACATGCCTACATTATAGCATTTCCTTATCAAGCATTCAATTTCACCATCAACATGGTGACATTATATCATACCATCATTTATTATCACTATAGGAAATTTTCCAGTGTATGTATAGCAAATTTTCATTCAGTACTTTTCATGACATTTCACCTAACAAAGATTTCATGCATTCAATATTTATTTCCAATTTAATACATGTTATAAATACAACCAATCATAAATTACATTAACAAACCATTCATATCAGTACCAATCAATCAACCATTCAATCATGCAACTTTGCAAACATGCCTTTTAGTTAGGGCTCGTAACATATCTGATTTTGCCACTTTAAAATCATTTACTTAGCCATTTAACTAAGCCCGAACAGCAAGCTTAATCAATTTTTATAACAGTCAAAATATTATTAAAATATTTAAGTTAACAAGTTAGGACCCATACCTTATTTTTGCACTACTGCAGCACTACTTACGAAGCACATGATTTCTCTTTAAAACCTTAAATCGAACCTAAATTAAAATAAATAGGAATATATTGAGTTAGGATGCTATCAAAACCAACCTTAGAACATACAAATAAGAATTTAATCAATTCAAAGTTTCCATAAAAATTCCATATCCAAAGTGACTATGTAACACCCTTTACCCATGTTTGACGCTGGAACAGGGTATGAGGCATTACCAGAACATATACATGCAATCATACAAAACCGAGACATAATTTTTACATCGAAATTAAAATATTAAATTTTTATCACTAAGTCCTTGATATGGATCTACGAGGCCCAAAACATACTATGGAAGCGGTCCGGGACTAAACCGAGAACATTGGAGAACATTGGAAAATTTCTTGAAAATAGGGGCATACGCCCGTGTCCAAGACCATGTCCTTCACACAACCATTCACATGCCACATTTTCCATACTTAGTCATTACACACTCATTCAACCAACTCATGCCTCTCACAAAATGCATCATCATAACATTTAACTTAAATAATATTAGCCAACATCGATGGCCTTATACAAAATGAACTATCAAATATTATAGGCCAACATTTTAGGCCAAATCATAATAACATATACACATAATCAAGTCCCTATACATGCCATAGACTTAAAAATACTTGAAGATCGTTAATATTATACCAATCAATAACTTGTTAGTGTGATAGAATCTCCGAGGAACACCGTACCTTGAGCTAGCTTAGTGACACTATAAAACAAGGGAAAAGAGAGGGGAGCAAGAATATAGCTTAGTAAGTAGGTATGTAAATAATAAACAAATTATTAACATGCTTTTATAAATCCTCAAAATATGTTTTCAATATAATACAATCATAACTACACATAGATCCACTATTTACTCAAGTTTAAAACAAGCTGCCTATTTGAGTTACAGTTACAAAATTATTTATATCTGGAGCTATGGAATAAAATTTTCAGAATTTTTGGCTTAGCCAATAAGTCCAGTTTATTCTTTAAAGTCACCCCTATTTTGCTATCTAACAGTTCTGACCCATCTTCACTAAAAATTAATTATCTCCTCATACGAGATTTGGATGATGTTCTTATTTGTTTCTTTTGAAAATAGACTCATTAAGTATTTTAATCATATAAATCGTAACCCATAATTATTTTTTTAAATTTTTTCATGATTTTCCCAAATCAGAATAGGGGATTCTGAAATCTTTCTAACTCTGTCTCACAAAAATTCAAATATTTCATAATATGAAATTCTTTTGCTTACATCGTTTCCTTTATATGAAAATAGACTCAATAAGATTTAATTTCATATCTTATTCAACCTCTAATTCGATTTCCACCATTTTTGGTGATTTTTCAAAGTCACACAACTGCTGCTGTCCAAAACTATTTTATTACTAAATTTCACTCTTTCATGTTTCTTTGTAGTAACTTTCATTGTAACACTTACTCCATATCAATGTTACCAAAGTTCGATCACATATTGAGCACATTGCTCATAAGTTTACACACACGTACCTGCACTTATTCATCACATAGTCAAATTCAATTACACCTAGTCATTTCCCGTTGAACACATTGGAATAATAACGGATACTCGGTGGCCTGCACATAGTACCACCCTTGTAGTCAAAGCTACCTTCTTCAAAAAGTGGCCTTCACATAGTACCACATTTGTGTCCAAAGCTATATTTTACACATAGTGGCCTGCACTTAGTACCACACATGTGATCGAAGCTATCGGGTACGCATAGTAGCCTGCACTTAGTATTACACATGCGACCTAACCATCTGGTACACGTAGTAGCCTGCACTTAGTACTACACACGTGACCTAAAACCATTTTAAACACATAGTAGCCTGCACATGTGTTCTCACAACGGATCATTCGTATCTTTTCTATTCCAAAGGTCTAACCGGGAAATTCCTCACTTTTCAACATTTTACTAATTCATCCATAATCAATTTCAATTCATAATTTACATCAAGTGATCATTCAATATGCAACCACCTCTCATATAATAACAAAATATTATAACATAAGTAAAAATGATATATTATTTACATGCAAACTTACCTCGGTAGCATAATCGGTGAAAATGACTTATTCGTCATATTCTTTGTCTTCCTCACGTTCTAAGTCCGAATCTCATTTTCCTTGATCTATAACAACCCATTTAGCTCATTTCTTCATCCTGCTACTAAAATCAGCCTAAATTCACATTTTGGAAAATTTACATTTTTGCTCATAAAAGTTGTCATATTTACACTTTTTCCCCTAGGCTCGTAAAATGATTTTTATTTAATTTCCTTGCATTTTAAGCCTAGCTGAACCATTTTCATAACTATAGTAGTCCACAATTTCCATTTATTCACACACTTACACACATTTTATAACCTTTTTACAAACTAGTCCTTTTTGACAATTTCACCGAAAATCAATTAGTAAAAGTCATGTATCACACACCGAGCATTCATATTCTAACATTAAACATAAAAAAACATGCATGTCATCCATTCATAAATTTTTAAACACAAACCCCAGCTCAAAATAATGGTGGAAATAGCTAAATCGAGCTACGAGGATCTCAAAAATATAAAGAACATTAAAAACGAGGCTAAAACGAACTTACAATCAAGCTTGGAAGCTTGAAAAACCCTAGCCATGGTTTCCCCTCGTGAAATTCGGCCATAGCTTGAAGATGGACACAATTTTACTTTGATTTTGGCTTTTTAATTCTTTTAATTACTAAATGACCAAAATGCCTCTAACTTAAAAATATTCTATTTCACCTATTTTATGTCCATTTTTGTCCAAAAAATTATCCAATGGTCTAATTACCATTTAAGGACCTCCAATTTAAAATTTCATAATAATTGGACACCTTTAGCATGTAGAACTCAACTTTTGCACTTTTTACAATTTAGTCATTTTGACTAAATTAAGTGGCCAAATGTTAAAATATTCGAACGAAATTTTCAAAAAATCATTTCTTGAAATCGTATACCATAAAAATATAATAAAAACATATTTTTCTATGTCAAATTTGTGGTCTCAAAACCATTGTTCCGACTAGACCCAAAATCGCGCTGTTACAACTTCCCCCCTTTAGGGATTTTCGTCCCCGAAAATCTTACCAGACAAGGGATTAGTGCATCTTACTCATAGTTTCTTCTAACTCATCGAAGATTCTCCTTCAAGGTAGTATATTCCAGAAACACTCTGTCATCGGATCTGATATCTAAAATCCTAAACTTTCCAATCTGCATATTCCTCATGTCGGTCTGAAGCTATTTTCAATTTTCACAAATTACTTTCACTTTTCTTAAAATCATAAATCAAATCAACTCCATAAATCTCTTTCTAATCATCTTTGAACTTTAACACACAGTGTTGGAGCATATTAACACACAGTGTCAAATTACTTTCTCATAAACACATATACTCAACCGATCTATCAAAATAGGAATCCGTACACGCTGAAATGATTATGCAGACTTTTAACAAATGATTTAACAGAATCCAAATAACATTTTTCGTTTTCAGCGGTAAAAATAATCCCGATATGAAATCTATAGTAACTCTATCTCATAAGACACCAACATTATCATTGACTGTAATAGTCTTGAATGTTCTTATTATTCGACTTTAACCTGTTGACAAATCAACATCTGAACACAGAATCAGAAATATCAGTTTCCATACTCGTAACCAGAACATTTACTTCAAATAACTATACATTTTGTTACTCCCTGATTGAATAGACGAGCTACTATTGAACCTTGTACAAATTTTTTTGCATAATCACTGGATTCTTCTATAAGCAATTTCTATTTTAGAACAATGATAATAATGACAGGAATCAGGTCCCTTTTGAAATTTAAAATCGAAGTCGATTCACTCTGAACTCATTCAGATTACCATCCATTGACACATTTATAAGCTTTTTAAACTTGCAGAGAAAAACATCACTGTAGTTTTTAATTTAACTAAATCGGATCGTCACCAAATAAGATCAATCCATGACCAATGTTCACAAAATAATCAAGATTTTCTAATCAAGCATCCATAACCATACTTGTTTTTCCAAAGGTAAGTCGATTATTACTCACAATCTTTTGAAATTTCCCAAACAAGCTAGTCAAAGATCCTTACAACCGTATTAGCTCAAGAAAACAAATATGATGATTGAACGCATTGACTCTAGTCAAACTTACCTGTGAATAGAGAACCATCATAAAATTTAGGCTTGAGCTTCCATCATTTATACCTTTGCTGATGTTAATTCCTTACATGAAATTTAGAGAAATCCAGATACCAAAATCACCATGTTCCTATAATTGAACCAGAAATATAATCATAATAGACATAATTATCACAAGCCAGAGAACACACTTTAAAGATAAACCATGATTGATAGTTCACAAAATAAGAATAATAGGAAAAGCCGAGATAAAGAAATCCAAGGTACGATGCCACACTAGAATTTCGAGAACATAACTGATAAGAAATAATAAAGATTTGATAATTACTCAGAGAAAACCAAAAGAAAGCAATGCTTACTGGCTCTGGAATTCCATTATAACAGAGATAATATATTTTTCAAATATATAAAACAAAACCTTAATCAGTAGAAACAGAAGAATAGTCCCATATAAATGTTTACCATTGACTTCATTCCAACATATTAGAACAAAATCCCGAAAAGATAAAGAAATGTTGCTCATAAACCAACCAGACCAATAGGGCTTTCGTCTAATTTTTTAGTTAACTAGCATTCTCATACAATAAGAATTTCATCAGAAAATGAGCAATTACATATGCCTTTGAGAATGTATGAACAATAGAATGTCCAGAAGAGATAGTCATAAGTACTCCATTGTAACTGTCACACACAGATATTTTTACAACTCAAATATTATTTCTTTGACTAATTCTGCCATCATGAACCCCGTATTGTTCCGTTCATTAACAAAAACTGATCTAGGAGAATTTCCAACAAATACATACTTTAGACATCATATCTGATTGATTCGATTAACCAAGACTAACTTTTTCATTAACTGTGACATCATGCAATCCGAATGATCTTTAGAACATTCTGATATTTCATTCAGAACTATTTTTACTTGCTAAACGATTCTCATCTTTGATCGCATTATCAATTATTCCATCACTGAACTCTTTTGTTTCACACTTATGAGCTCATTCAATATAAATCTCATATCTCTTTGGCATATAGCTCTATTGGTAGGGGGTGAGGTCGTAAAGCCTCTAACTCGACTCTCATGATTACACACATATGAGTTAGCACCCATCATTAACATAACATCATCACAATCATACAAGTGTACATAAACACGTATTCCTTCAATTTTGAATAAGATCACTTATCACATTTACTTAATCAAATAAGTTAGGCACATAACATCATATGATTTCCAAGCAAACATAGACAAGCTTATCACAATATAAACTTTCATTCCATTTCACTTTTTTTTTTGTTTCTCAGCTTATTCCAATTTCATTTTGCACATCGTCACATATAAATCATGAATTTTTACTCATACCTTGTCAAGTTTAGACTCATCATAAACACACTTTCGAATATCTTAGTACTATTTTCAGCATCGTGAAAAGAGCTCGATTGGAAGGCATCTTTATCTCAGCAAAGACAATTTCGCCAGGATCGGGAGATATCACACTATCACAAGTAAAATGGCATGTATTGCTAGACTTACATACGCTAGGTTAGTCTGAGAATCGACTAAACCATAGCTCTGATACCACTAAATGTAACAACCTTTACCCTTGTTCGACGTCAAAACAGGGTACGAGGCATTACCAGAACATACACATGCAATCTTACAAAATCGAGACATAATTTTTACATCCAAATTAAACTATTAAATTTTTATCACTAAGTCCTTGGTATGGATCTACGAGGCCCAAAACTTACTATGGAAGCGGTCCGGGACTAAACCGAGAACATTGGAGAACATTGGAAAATTTCTTGAAAATAGGGGCATACGCCCGTGTCCAAGACCATGTCCTTCACACAACCATTCACATGCCACATTTTCCACACTTAGTTATTACACACTCATTCAACCAACTCATGCCTCTCACAAAATGCATCATCATAACATTTAACTTAAAGAATATTAGCCAACATCGATGGCCTTATACAAAATGAACTATCAAATATTATAGGCCAACATTTTAGGCCAAATCATAATAACATATACACATAATCAATTCCCTATACATGCCATAGACTTAAAAATACTTGAAGATCGTTAATATTATACCAATCAATAACTTGTTAGTGTGATAGAATCTCCGAGGATCACCGTACCCTGAGCTAGCTTAGTGACACTATAAAACAAGGGAAAAGAGAGGGGAGCAAGAATATAGCTTAGTAAGTAGGTATGTAAATAATAAACAAATTATTAACATGCTTTTATAAATCCTCAAAATATGTTTTCAAAATAATACAATCATAACTACACATAGATCCACTATTTACTCAAGTTTAAAACAAGACGTCTATTCGAGTTGCAGTCACAAAATTATTTATATCTAGAGCTATGGAACTCCAAATTAAGATCTGCTAATTTTTCCAGAAAGTAGACTCGCATATATTCTTACCATAAAAATTTTAGAATTCTTGGTTTAGCCAATAAGTACAGTTTATTCTTTAAAGTCACCGTTGTTTTCCTCTCTGACAGTTCCGACCACTCTTCACTAAAAATTAATTATCTCCTCATACGGGATTCGGATGATGTTCCTGTTTGTTTATTTTAAAAATAGACTCATTAATTATTTTAATCATATAATAATAACTCATAATTATTTTTGTAAAATTTTTCATTATTTTACCAAATTAAAATAGGGGATTCTGAAATCATCCTGACTCCGTCTCACAAAAATTTAAATATCTCGTAATATAAAATTCTTTTCTTGCACCATTTCCTTTATATGAAAACAAACTCAATAAGCTTTAATTTCATATCTTATTAAATCTCTAATTTGATTTCCACCATTTTTGGTGATTTTTCAAAGTCACACAACTGTTGCTGTCCAAAACAGTTTTATTACTAAATTTCACTCTTTCATGTTTTCTTTGTAGTAACTTTCATTGTAACACTTACTCCATATCAATTTTACCAAAGTTCGATCACATATCGAGCACATTGCTCATAAGTTTACACACACGTGCATGCACTCATTCATCACATAGTCAAATTCAATTACACCTAGTCATTTCCCGTTGAACACATCGGAATAATAACGGTTACCTGGTGGCTTGCACATAGTACCACCCTTGTAGTCAAAGCTACCTTCTTCACAAAGTGGCCTTTACATAGTACCACACTAGTGACCAAAGCTATCTTTTACACATAGTGACCTACACTTAGTACCACACATGTGATCGAAGCTATCGGGTATGCATAGTAGCCTGCACTTAGTACTACACATGCGACCTAACCATCTGGTACACGTAGTAGCCTGCACTTAGTACTGCACACGTGACCTAAAACCATTTTAAACACATAGTAGCCTGCACATGTGTTCTCACAACGGATCATTCGTATCTTTTCTATTCCGAAGGTCTAACCGAGGAATTCCTCACTTTTCAACATTTTACCAGTTCATCCATAATCAATTTCAATTCATAATTTACATCAAGTGATCATTTAAGATGAAACCACCTCTCATATAATAACAAAATATTATAACATAAGTAAAAATGATATATTATTTACATACAAACTTACCTCGGTAGCACAATCGGTGAAAATGACTTATTCATCATATTCTTTATTTTCCTCCCGTTCTAAGTTTGAATCTCGTTTTCCTTGATCTATAACAACACATTTAACTCATTTATTCATCCTGCTACTCAAATTAGCCTAAATTCACATTTTGGAAAAAAATTACAATTTTGCCCCTAAACTTTGTCATATTTACACTTTTGTCCCTAGGCTCGTAAAATAATTTTTATTCAATTTCCTTGTATTTTAAGCCTAGCCGAACCATTTTCATAACTATAGTAGTCCACAATTTCCATTTATTCACACACTTACACACATTTTACAACTTTTTACAAACTAGTCCTTTTGACAATTTCATCGAAAATCACTTAGTAAAAGTCATTTATTACACACCGTGCATTCATATTCTACCATTAAACATAAAAAAATGCATGTCATCCATGGGTAAATTTTTAAACACAAACCCTAGCTCAAAATAAAGGTGGAAATAGCTAAACCGAGCTACGGGGATTTCAAAAATGTAAAGAACATTAAAAACGGGGCTAAAAGGGACTTACAATCAAGCTTGGAAGCTTGAAAAACCCTAGCCATGGTTTTCCCTTGTGAAATTTGGCCATAGCTTGAAGATGGACACAATTTTGCTTTGATTTTGGCTTTTTAAATCTTTTAATTACTAAATAACCAAAATGCCCCTAACTTAAAAATATTCTATTTCTCCTATTTCATGTACATTTTTGTCCAAAAAATTATCCAATGGTCTAATTACCATTTAAGGACCTCCAATTTAAAATTTCATAACAATTAAATACCTCTAGCATGTAGAACTCAACTTTTGCACTTTTTATAATTTAGTCCTTTTGGCTAAATTGAGTGGCCAAACGTTAAAATTTTCGAATGAAATTTTCACAAAATCATTTCGTGTAATTGTAGACCATAAAAATATAATAAAAGCACATTTTTCTATGTCAGATTTGTGGTCCCGAAATCACTATTTTGACTAGATCCAAAATCGGGTTGTTACAGACTAAGTTACTTACACTGTTTGATGCGGAACATACACACAAACGTCTAAAGGCTTCACTGTTAGTTCGGGGAATTTAAGTCAGAAACTTAAATAATGAAAAATAAATAGCTATACAATCCCATAGAGACCCTAATATAATCAATTAACACAATCACCAATAATCAAATTGAAATCTTTGCATTAACCCGCAACTATCACACTTACGTATCCAGATTCGTTAGATCTGAGTTGGTGAGCGATCAAGATTGAATTTTTATATGTCACACATGATTAAAGGCTGATTAGGAAGGGTTTACAAGACCAATATATTGATGGAAATTGATGGTAAAAATTAAATAAAATAGCAGTCCCCTTTTGTGCCTCTAGGCGCGGTGCACTACCACCAATGATGGCAATTCGGGGCTGATTGGAGAGCCTTTTAAAAAAAAATTTGAAGGCTGGAAAATAACTCATAAAATCATCAAAAATAACCCCAATTCCAAATCTATAAAATTGGGTATTTTATTGGAAGATTCGTCAAGAAAACGAAAGAAAGACGACACTTACTCTTGCCAGAAGGAGGGAACGACAATGGAGCTTCTTGGGTAGTAATGGAGATCAATTTTGAGTGTTAAAAATTTCATTTTAAGGCTGGAAAATATATAAAAATGGAAGAAAAAGAGAGGAGGGGGAATGGCTTAAGAACCCGTTGCAAAAGAAAAAAAAAAGATGGTGGATCTTGGTAGTTTGACGGCACATAAGGGAAAAGAAGAGAAAAATTGAAGAGAAGAAGTGGGAGGGGCGACTAAGGTGAAAAATAATAACTAAAATCTAGAAAAAAGGTGATACTTATTACCTATGTTTACTAGGTAATGGCGGCACAAAAATAGGGAGAAGGAAAATTTTTAGCTATTTTGCAAGAGAAGGAATTCAAACTTGGGACCTTGATCTTTTTACCTTGCTTCCTTATTTCTTTTTAACCACTGTGCTATTTAATCATCTTTGAAATAATTTCACAAAAATTTAAGCTAAATTTTGGGATGTTACAACATCTCATACAAGAATAGGTGAAACTCCATTTAACCTTACATTAGATATGGAAACAATCATTCCAATTGAGATAGGACTTCAAACGTATTGTGTGACTCACTACAATTCTGATTAGAATGATTTATCTTTGATAACGAACCTGGATATGCTCGAGGAGATTAGAGATCAAGCTAAAATTTACTTTGTCATAAAGAACTAGAAAGTAGCTCACTAGTATAATTCCAGGGTAGAAGGTAAAGAATTATATATAGGAGATTTGGTAATGTGAAGTACAAAAGCTAACGTTTCTGCATGCCAGAGAGGAAAGATGTCTCCTAATTGGGAAGAACCATAGAGAGTGGTTAAGGTTTTGGGGCTTATGAGTTGGCTCATATTGATGGCAAGGTAGTACCTCGGACATGAAATGTAAGACATCTTAGAAATTTTTATGTATGATGATTGACTTTATCGTAACATGAACATATATATATATACAGTTATGAAACACATCTCTTGTTAAATGTTTAACAATATTTTGTAATTTACTAACTCCACTTAAAACCTTAAAGAGGTGAATTATATAAAGTCCATCTTAGAAAGATGTGACTATCAGCTTTGCCTTAAAGAAGTGAATTAGTCCATCTTAAAGAGGTGTGACTATGAACTTCACCTTAAAGAGGTGAATTCTATAAAGTACATCTTAAAAAGGCGTGACTATCAATTTTGCCTTAAAGAGGCGAATTATATAAAGTCCATTTTAAAGAGGCATGATTATCAAATTTCCCTCAAAGAGATGAATTATATAAAGTCCATGTTAAAGAGGTATGATTATCGATGTCGCCTTAAAGAGGTGAATTATATAAAGTCCATCTTAAGGGGCTGTGATTATCAACTTTACTTTAAAAAGGTGAACTATATAAAGTCCATCTTAAAGAGGCATGACTATCAACTTTGCCTTAAAGAGGTGAATTATATAGAGTCCAAGTTAAAGATGTGTGACTATTAGCTTCGCTTTAAATAGGTGAATTATATAAAGTCCATCTTAAGGAAGTGTGACATCATTTTCGTCTTAAAGAGGTAAATCATCCTAATTCTCATTTTAAATGCATTTGACTGAGTTATTATTAAATTATGAATTTAGAGCAAATATATACATTTCTTTACAATAAATTCATCACCAATAACTCCAAAACAATTCAAATAAATTCATGTCATTGTAATATGAAATATCATTTTAATAACAATAGAAAGAGAAACAATAAAAATACTCTGAAAACTTCAACTTGTAGCAGTATCAACTCCATTTTCTCCTTCTCTACCTTCTGTCTTGAGGTCATAGTTGCAAGAGTACTTGTTGGGAATATAACTATTGCTCACTTTTCCTTCTTGAAACCTTCCTAACTAGGCCTAGAAGGATTAAGCATGTCAAAGTCCAGTATCACATCACACAACTTACCCAAGAGTATATTGGAGATATCGAGTGGACCATAAGTCTATCTCCATAAACAATACTCAAATTCCCTAAACTATGTTGGGCATGATGTTACAATGATTACAATGAATGAGTAAGTTGTGCATGTATAATGTTGTGGAAATATATGGATGATTAGAGTATGTTCTCTGAATTCAAGATGTGGTTGTGTATTGACGTATTGATATATGGCGTACTACATGTTATAGTAATAAGCGAATTGTTATGTGTGAAAAGTATGTTTTAAAATAATACGAAGTATAGAGAGAGTTACTTTGACGGGTTAGATGAAGATAGGAAAATTTGACGTAATGAATGAATGAGTGGATTGAAAGGGGATTAAAAAGAGTTTGGTGGTAACTTGGAAAAGTTATCTACTGGTTTTTCGGGGTGACACCATGTAAATGATATACAGGTCCTTTGGGGTGATACCATGTAAATGGTATATAGGTCCTTTGGGGCGAAATTGTGTAAATGGTATACATGTAAAATCTCAAAATTTATGGTTAAAAGTTTTGAGGTTTGAAGTAAGTGTCAGTGAGTAGGTTGAACAATTAGATTTGTTATCACGTTTTAATGTCAAAATGAGCCTGCTAGTTCGATGGTTGGATGTGTGTTAGTTTACCTCTGGGTTCTGGGTTCGAATCCTCATGGGTGTTTTGAAAAATTATTTTATTTTATATTTCTTTTTAATTTTTAAAATATCTTTTTTTTGAAAAAGGCCAAAAATCTTTGTTTCGTTCTCTTCTCCAGCTCTTACATGTTCTTTCCTAATTCTTTTTCCTCACGATCAATTTCCTTTCATTTTTCTATGTTACATAAATCTTCGGTTCTTGGATTTTTCTTGTTGCTTCTGCTTTAGCACTCAAGTTTTTTTTTTGTCTGTCAAGGGAGATCGTCTTCGTGCGTTTTGATTAATCGAAGGTGAAGCGGGTAGGTTTTGTTTTTTTTTTTTGATAAAATTACTTTAGTTTCTATTTGTTGTTCAACTGGAAGCCTTATAGTCTGAGTTTATATGTTTAACTGAGGTTTTTAAGCAGTTTGGTGGAGTGAATTGAATGGTTCTTAGTGCTTGGAATCGCAATTTAAGGTGTGTGTTTTGTACCTATGTAACTTGGTATCGAATTGCTATAGAGTTCGGTAACTTCTAGTGTGTTTTGGTAATTGAGTAATTGAAGTGTTGTATCACTATTAAAGTACATGAAATTCAGTATATTATGGTGTATTTCTGAGTTAACAAGGGATGCGGATCGCTTCGACAACAAAGGCCCGTGTGTCTGCCCGTGTGGACAAAATAAAGCCATTTCTAGCTTCATTTCTCACCCAAAATTTCACCCAAGACCTGCACTTGAAACACATATCAAATACCAACCATTCCAAGCATTCAAATTAAATAAATTCCATCATTCATCATGACATACCATTACATGCATACATATCTATAACCTTGCCTTAGCTAAGTCCTCAACTTAGACATAATTTGATCAGTTACTTAACATATATGTAGCTACCATAGTTTAACATTACAAGTATATCAAAACAAACCATTACTAGCCATTCCAATGGCTACATAACAAGCATCATTTACATTTACATGCCAATATGGCTAATATATCCTATACATGCCATTGTAACCATAATTGCTTTACCATATTATACCGAGATGGGCCGATGGATAGTGTGAGTGATCTCCATCGAGCTTCCAATCCAATGGGCTTCTGATTTACTCTAAAATAGGGAAATAAAAATAAGTAAGCATAAAATGCTTAGTAAGTTTACATAACTTGGTACTTAACTTACCATTCATTCTATTATGAGGTAACTATGTAAGGCGTATTCAATCAATTTTACCTAAGGCCTACACACATCCTTATTGCCCTTGTTAGTCATATAATCCATAATAACATCAAAACATATATGGGCTCAACAAAAATCAAGATTCCAAGCACATATGCTTTCCATAATATGTATTCATTCAACATGCATAATTTATCTCATTATTACAAGTATAATTTCATACTAATTCATCTCGAGTTCAGATAATTTCATATAGGAATTTTACTCATATTAATCTGAATATCAGGGTCATGGTTAGTACACTCAAGGTGTATAAGTCTATAATCAAGGATGTACAATCAAGGATGTACATACTCGTCAAATAATTTCCACGTACAATATCGTCATTTCATAGTTCCATATATCAATTATCACGTATCGTCATTTTCATGTATTTCAGGCCGATATGTGTAATAACTCATTTCTTATTCACATATTCTCATGTCAATAACATTTGCCCATTGAATTTATCTAAAATATCGATGGATACACATGTAGGACACTCGTGGTGTACAAATCAGAATTTGTCAATTCATATTCAACAGTACTTATAAGGTACTATATCAGAGAGTACACTCTTGAGCCACACATGTATACAACAAGATTACCGGTCCAGGCTAAATCTTTTTTATGACAAATGCTCTAAGGAGTTTGATCTGTATTACCCGTCCGGGCTAAATCCAATCTATAACATGTGCTTGAGAGGAATCATATTAGGATTGCACGTCCGGGCTAAATCCTTTTCTATGATAAGGTCAATAGGATTACTTGTCCAAGCTAAATCCCGTCAACAACAAATACAGGACCTCATTCATTTCGGGAAACCACATATCCATCGAATTTCCATTTTATTCAATCGAAATTCAAACATTTTTCAAGCATTATTGGGCATGTGATTATTTCATACATCCACAACATTCATATAATTCAAATAAACACATTCCTCATTCATTTCAAACATTTAAGTAACATTCTCATCGTTTATCCTTTAACATCTATCAGACATTACCATTTAATTCAAACATTTTCATTTATCGAGCTTGATCAGATATGTAATCATTTTCAAATATTTATGAAATTTATACAATTTACATAAACACAATCAATGCAAGCATGTAAATAAACACAATATAGTTACACGAACTTACCTCGACGATTGTTCGTGTACAAAAAATCTACTAATCCGACTTTTCTTTTTTTTCTCAGTCTAGCTCTGAATTTGGTCTGTCTGGATCTATACGAGTAAATTTGACATCAATTTATCACATTTCACATTCATGTGGACTCAATTTACAACCTAGGTAAAATTAACATTTTGCCCCTATCTTTTCCATAAATTCCAATTTCGTCCTTAGGCCCAGAAAATGAAACATGTGCAAATTACTCCCTATTCCAAGCCTAACCAAAGCCCCATTATAGATTTTAAAGCACATGTATTCATAAAATTTCAAAAATTTTCATCATGTTTTCATTTTAGTCCCTAAATCATGTTTTCATCATAAATCACTTTATAAAAGTTGTTTATCTATCAATAATCTTTCATTTTCTACCATAAATTTCTAATTTCCAACATATACATCCATGGCCCATTTTTCATACATTGATAACTTTTCAAATTAATTCCTCAAATAGAGAGATTAAGCTATCTCAGTTTTAAAAATATCAAAATTATTAAAAATGCGGCATGAATACTTACCCAATTTGGCCATGAAAGTTTCTTCTCTCTCTCCTAATGTTTCCATGTATTATTTGGGGAAGAAGATGAGAAAAATAAGATGATAATTCTTTTATCATCTTTTTAATTAATTAATTTAATTGAATTCCAATTTAGTCCCTACCTTTTTAAAAATTTTTCAAGGATGAGTCATACCAAAATATCTACATACTTTTACTAATAGTCTAATTACCATATAATGATCTTAAGTTTTGAATTCCGTATCTATTTGATCCTTCTAGCTACTAGAATCTAACATTTGCATTTTATGTGATTTGGTCCTTCTCGAAATTAAGCACATAATTGGTAAAATTTTCTTGTCAAAATTTTCACATGACATGTCTTTAATAATACGAACCATAAAATAAAATAAATTATATTTTTTTGGCTCAGATTTTTGGTCCTAAAACCACTGTTCTGATTTCACCAAAATTGGGCTGTTACACATGTCCTTAAGTCACACGGGCATGTGAGATTTTTACACGGCCGTGTCTACTCTGCACTTAATTTTGGCACTTTTGGGCAGTGAGTTACACGAGCTACTCACACGGCCATGTAGCTCAGTCACACGAGCGTGTGTCTCCTCTACACAGGCGTGTGTAGCTTTCACATTGGCATGTAGGCTTCCACACGACCTAGACACTTCCACATGGCCGTGTGACCCTATTTCGCAGATTTTTGTTGTGCTAGATTTTGACTCATTTTATGTTTTTGTGTGTACCGACTCTTGACTTCGCTTTAGTAAGTGTGATTGGGACTCTATTTAAACTCAGACTCGTGTGTTTATTCGTAATTATAAAATTATTTTAAAGATCTGTTAAGGTATTAAGGATATATGCTTGTTGAATTTGAGATGATACCTAATATTTGAATACGGGTATAACTATTTCTGATATTGATTGACAGAATATGTGAAAATCTGTTTCTGTATGATTGTCTGCAAATTGTGTGCATACATTCATTTGCATAAATTTTGGGATTTTAGTTGTGAAGAGAAGGAAGATTGATTTGATAGTTTAACTGCATTGTTTCTGTATAGCGGGTTACCGTACTATTTTATAAATTTATCAGCTTAGCTGGATATTTGATTTGAGTGGCTAAGACCCACTACGTGGTGTGTAGGGTGGATGGACCTAGCATGGTCCTATGTGGTGAGTAGGGTGTATAGGCTTATCGTAGCCTATAAGTGGTGTGCAAGGTGGTCGAAGTGGCGTTATGTTGGAGGGGTGGGATTGTTTTTGACTTGTTGCATTCATCACACATCTGGATATATGTTTGTCTATGTGAGTGTTGGTGTGTTGAGAACCTGATTAATGTACAAATGTGTATAAATGATATGTATTATGGTATGCTTGGATTTATCTTATACTGGTTTATCGTTATGAGTTTTTTGCATGTGATTCATGAGCATTTACTTTTCTGGACTAACCGTTGAGTTACTTTATCTTTTGGTTGATTGCTTTTAGTTTCAGACTCACACTGAGCTTGTGTAGCTCACTCCCTTTTAGTTCTTCCTTTTATGTAATTCACGCGGCTGAGTTTTGGATTCGGCACCGGAGGTCTCAGAAAATGAATATGATTTGATTTAGTTAAGTTTTTCATAAGTTTTATACGGTTGGTTTAAAATTGTCTGTATAGCTATTATATAAATTGTGGTATGGGTTCAGATTTAAACTTTTCGTTAAACTACGTGTTTTCAATTTTGAACCACACTTCAAAAGTTTCATGCACGATATTGGGTTTTCTGTTATTGTTTCAAAGTTCATACTTATTTGAGAAAAAGACATGTTTCTGCAGAAATTCTAATATGGAATTTCAAGGTACATGTAGCAAAATTTATGCGTTTTGAAACTGTATAAGGACGTTGATTTGATTTATTTCTAATTGTTTATAGTACTAATTAATTATTGTTTCTAAACATAAATTGTATAAACGATTCAATTCGGTTTCAGCAAACTATATTATAAATGAGTTTTAAACAAGTTTCTTTTAGTAAATTACTTTTAGATCACTTCAGTGATCAATGTGACCTCCAGTATCCGATCAAAAATTTTGGGCCAGGTTTTGGGGTGTTACATTTAGTGGTATCAAAGTCAGGTTTGCAAAAGCTTGGCCTGTGTTCTTACGTATCTGTATGTGCGCGTGTTCGTTTTAAAAAAAAATTGATGAATCGTACCATAGTGTTTTGAAATGATTTGAGTTTTGGAAAAGTTTTAAGAAAATGAGATGTCTGATAATCCAATACTGGTCTGTATGAAATTCTGAAATTGTAAGTTTAGATCTAAAAATTTTGAACTGTAGTGCTAGATATTGATTTTGGTAATTGGTTTTGAAATTGTAGATCCCTTAAGGTTATATACGAGGTTCGATATGGATTCTGGTGACAAGCTAATCCGTGAGGGTTAGTTTAGTGAGACTCTCGAGGAGTTGTTAGCTTTTCCGGGACATTTGTCCATTCAGGAGTTGGAGGTCAATGCGGTTTCGCCGACTTTGGGTAGCGATAACTCAGAGGTTGGTACTGAGGCATTGACTCCGACAATGAGAGTGGTTCTAGAGAAAGTGTTCGAGGCTAACATAGAAAGAACTAGAGAAATGGTTCAGGGTAGGTGTGTAGATTTTGGGAAGAAAAGAGATCGTAGTCCTTCGAGGTTGGAGCCTCGGTCAGCAAAACACGTGAGATCTCAGCTGAATGTTATCAAAAGTAAGTGCTGGTGGCGCAGACATTTCAGTTTATCGGCAATGTAAGAAGTGACATCCGGGCGAATGTTGGAAAAATTCGGGAGTGTGTCTCAGATGCTGGTCTATGAAACATCGAATTAGGGAGTGTCCTTGACGTCATTGAGTCAGGTATGGTTGTAGGATACTTCAACTTATATGTGATGTTGTTGATGAATGATTCAACTTTCTGATTGTGGCTTAGTATTTGTGTGGATGTTATAGACAAGTAAAGTGGTTTGGTTCAGTATTTAAGTGTTCTGGGTATGTGTGTGAGATTTTAAAGTTTAGTATGGTGGTGTGTTGGGATCAGAGTTGCGCAATGGGAGCATAGTGGTGAGTTTTGTGTTTGAGCAACTATTTTGTTAGTGAGAAATTTCTGGGACGAAATTTCTTTAAGGATGGGTGAGTTGTAACATCCCAAAATTTTGGGTTAGAAGTTTTGAGGTTTGAAATAAGGGTCAGTGAGTATGGATTTGTTGTCGCATTTTAGTGTTAGAATAAGCCTGCTGATTCGGTGGTTGGATGTGTGTTAGTTTACCTCTGGGTTCTAGGTTTGAATCCTCATGGGTGTTTTGAAAAATTATTTTATTTTATATATTTTTTTAATTTTTAAAATATCTATTTATTCTTAATGTTTTTTGAAAAAGGCCAAAAATCTATCTCACGTTCTCTTCTCCCTCTCTTAAACGTTCTTTTGCCAATTCTTTTTCCTCAAGATCAATTTCCTTTTATTTTTTTCTGTGTTACACAAATCTTCGGTTCTTGGATTTTTCTTACTGCTTCTTTTGCATTCTCATTTTTTTTCGTCTGTCAAAGGAGATTGTCTTCGTAAGTTTCGATTAATTAGAGGTGAAGCGGATAAGTTTTGTTTTTTTGGGTTTTTGATAGAATTGCTTCTGTTTCTATTTGTTGTTCAATTGGAAGCCTTATAATCTGAGTTTATATGTTTAACTAAGGTTTCTAAATAGTTTGGTAGAGTGAATTGATGATTCTTGGTGCTTGGAATCACGATTTAAAGTGTGTGTCCTGAACCTGTGTAACTCAGTATTGAATTACTGTAGAATTTGGTAACTTCTTGTATGTTTCAGTAATTGAGTAATTGAAGTGTTGTATCACTATTAAATTGCATGAAATTCGGTATATTATGGTGTATTTCTGAGTTACCAAGGGTTGGGGATCGTTTCGACAACAAAGGCACGATTTGCAGCCTGATTCGGTGTGGTTTTGTGACCAAACATGTGGCCACATGAGCGTGTGCTGCACATTGATGGTCCACATGGCTGTGTGCAATTGGGAAATTAGGTTTTTGGCGGTTTTTGGTGCCACACAGCCGTATGGCTACTGTTTGGGAATTTTATCAATTTTCACACAAGCCAGTGCCATGGTCACACGGCCATGTCCCTTAGCCACACGGGTGTGTGAGATGTTATAGCCCATTTTTAGTAAAATTAGAATTGTGGTTTTGGGACCACAAATTTGAGTTAGAAAAAAATTATTTTAGTAATATTTCATGGTCTGTATTATGATAGGAGAGACGTACGAAAATTTCGATAAGAAAATTTTACCGATTTCATGTTTAATTGTGGAAAGGACCAAATTGCATAAAATGCAAAAGTTGAGTTCTAGAGGATATAAGTATGAAATAGCTATGGAATTCAAAATTTGTGGTCCTTATATGGTAATTAGACCATTAAGAAAAGTTAGTAGATATTTTTGATGATTCATCCATAGAAAATTAGAAAAAGAAAAGGACTAAATTGGAAATGAAATAAATAAAAGATGATAAATTAAATAAATATTTAATATCATCATTTTATACCATCTTCTTCCCCAAAAATATATGGAAACCCTAGGAAAGAGAAAGCAAGCTTTCTTGGCTTAATTTGAGGTCTTTATATGGTAATCTTGTCTCGTTTTTAGTAATTTTTATATTTTTGAGTTCAAAATAGTTTAATCTATCTATTTTGGGGATTAATTTGTAAATATATCAAAATATAAAATTTTTCCATGGATGTAAATGCTGAAATTTTGAAATTTATGGTAGAAAATGAAAGGTTGTTAGTAGATAAACAACTTTTACAAAGAGAATTTTGATGAAATTATGATTTATGGACTAAATTGAAAAGTGGTAAAACCCATGGAAAATTTTGATTTTTGTAAAATTCATGGGCTGTTATTTTAACATGTACAAATCAATTAGGCTTGGAATAAGGATTAAATTGCATAAAATTTATTTTTTGAGCTTAGGGACAATATTGTCATTTATGAAAAGTATAGGGGCAAAATAGTAATTTTGCCTAAGAAGTGAATTGAGTTCAATTGAGTATGAACTGGATTAAATTGATGATAAATTATTTATATAGATCCAGAAAACTCAAATACTAAGTTAGATCGAGGGAAAGAAAAAGTGTCGGATTGGTAAATTTCTGTATACGAACAAGTAACGAGGTAAGTTCGTGTAACTAAATCGTGTTTCTTTATATGCTTAAATTGAATGTTGTATGTATGAATTGTGTAAATGCTATTGATGTGAAATTGAATACATGATCGATAAAGCTGGATAAATGTTGAGTCCCAAATGAATAATGAAATTCGATGGATACAATATTTTCCCGTATTGATTATAGTCCTGCATATGTTGCAGACAGACTATCATTCGGATGAGCAATCCTGTTATAAGCCCTTTCGAGCATCATGTTGTATAGTTCTTGCAAGCATCCTGATCGGTAATGATCCTGCATGTGTTACGCACTACTGCAACTCTTTGTGAGCGTCTTGTCACACGATTCAATCGGTTGTGATCCAACATTTATTGCAGACACAAACGCAGCTCTTCATAAGCGTCCTGATATAGGCTCTTATGAGCTTCCTGACATGGCTCTCTTGAACTCACTGTTATGCTATCTAGGGCTCCCTATTAATAACTCTTCGGAGTTACCTGTTAAGCTCAATGAACTCCTGTCCTGAACTCTTAGGAGTTTCCTGTTTAGCCCAGATAAGCATCCTGTTACATGGCTCATCTGAGTATCCTGACATATGGCTTGAGAGCGTGTTTCCTGATCATGTGCCCTAATTGGGTACCCCTGGATATGAATTGACGGATTTCAGTTTTGTACACTTTAAGTGTACTACATGAACGTATCCATCGATATTTCAAATAAATTAAATGGGTAAAGTTTTGACATGGCTAAAATGAACTTGAAATGATTTGTCATGGAAATGTACATGTAATATGGAATAATGATATGGAAAGCATATGTATATGAAAATCATTAAATGATGAGCTCATCCATGTTCTTAGTATTATGTGAAATACTTGACTAACATGATTGATGAAGTTGTGTTTTAGGCTATTAGCCAAATTGCTTGGATGCATTTTTGTGTGCTTATCTTAAATGAAAATATATAGTAATTAAATTTATGTTATACGAACTTACTAAGCATTTGAAATGCTTACTCAATTTTCTTTCATCTGTTTTACAGTACTCGGAAGCTTGTAAAGGTTGGAGAACGGTCGGAGCATCATCACACTATCCTCTAGCTTGTTTTGGTATAAATAGGAAACTTACTTTGATATAATGGCATGTATAGGCTAATGGTGACAAGTAAGGGTATGTAAATGTTTTGGTTGTAATTAGCCATTAGAATGGCTAGTGAAAACATATTTAATATATTGATGCATGAAGTTTTATCATGTTTGGTATGTGAGTATGCTAGGATTAGTAACTTAGTTCTAATCACACTTGGTATGTGAGCAACATGTCATGTATAAAACTTGAATATTAGTTGATTTATATGCCTTGAATTGGTTTGTGAATATATTGAAGTGTTGATGTAGGTGCAAGGTAAAAGGGTGAGAAATAAGGCTTGGAAAATGGCCTTATTCTGTCCACACGGGCAGACACACAGGCGTGTGTCTCAACCATGTGTGACACACGGCCATATGCACGGGTGTGTGGTTTGGCCGTCTGTCCCCTTCATTTTAAAAACTGAGGAACAAAATGCTCAAAATTGGTCACACGAGCAAAGACACGAGCGTGTGTCTCAGCCGTGTGAGTCACACGACCTAGCACATGGACGTGTGACATGGCCGTGTGAATCCTGCACCTAATTTTTGAAAAATTAAATTGTCCACACGGCCTACCACATGGGCATGTGGATGGCCATGTAACCCAAGTCAGAGAATTACACCGGTAAGGACACGGGCTGGGACATGACCGTGTGCCTTACATCGAATGCCCACACGACTTGGGACACGGGCGTGTCATTAGCCTTGTGAGCCACACGGCCTAGCCACACGGGCGTGTGTCCCCTGCACTTAAGAAAAAAATTAAGATTTTTTGAAATATTTACTGTAATTCCGGTTTAGTCCCGATACGACTCTAATATGTATTTTGGGCCCCGAGGACCTATATGAAAGACATTATGATTGATTGTGATTGATTCTTAGAAACAAATAGTAAATGATATAATTTAATTATAATTGAACTCTAAACTTTGGTAATGCTCCGTAACCCTGTTCCAGCGATAGATACTGGTTAGGGTGTTACATGAGATTTCTACACGGTCATGTCTATTTTGCACTTAATTTTGGCATTTTTGGACAGTGAGTTACACGAGCTACTCATACGACTCTGTAGCTTGGTCACACGGGCATGTGTCTCTTCCACACGGGTACGTGTCTCCTCTACACGGGTGCGTGTCTCCTCCATATGGGCGTGTGTAGTTTTCACATGGGCGTGTAGGCTTCCACACGGCCTAGGCACTTCCACACAGTCTTGTGGCCCTATTTTGCAGATTTTTGTTCTGTGTCAAATTTTGACTCGTTTTATGTTTCTATGTGTACCGACTCTCGACTAGGCCTTAGTAAGGGTGATTGAGACTCTGTTTCAACTTGGAATCGTGTGTTAATTCGTAATTATAAAATTATTTTAATGGTCTGTTAAGGTAGTAAAGTGTTGTGTCAGTTGAATTTGAGATGATACCTTGTAGTTGAATACAGGTATAACTATTTATGAAATTGATTGACTGAATATGTGAAAATCTATTTTTGTACGATTGTCTATAAATTGTGTGCACACATTCATTTGCATAAATTTTGGGATTTTGGTTGTGAAGAGAAGGAAGACTGATTTGGCAGTTTAACTCTATTGTTTCCGTGCAGCGGGTTACCGCACTATTTTATAAATATGTCAGCTCAGCTACATATTCGATTTGAGTGGCTGAGACCCACTACGTGGTGTGTAGGGTGGATGTGTCTATCATGGTCCTATGTGGTGTGTAGGGTGGATAGGCTTATCATAGCCTGTAAGTGGTGTGCAAGGTGATCGGAGTGGCATTCGGTTAGTGGGGTGGAATTATTTTTAACTTGTTGCATTCATCACACATCTGGATATATGTTTGTCTATGTGAGCGTTGGTATGTTGAGAACATGATTAATGTACAAATGTGCATAAATCATATGTGTTACGGTATGCTTGGATATATGTTATACTGTTTACCATTATGAGCTTTTTGCATGTGATTCATGAGCATTTACTTTTCTGGACCAACCGTTGAGTTACTCTGTCTTTTGGTTGATTTCTTTTGGTTTCGGACTCAACTAAGCTCGCGTAGCTCACTCCCTTTTAGTTATTCCTTTCCAGTAATTCGCGTGGTTGAGTTTTGGATTCAGCGTTGGAGGTATTAGAAAATGAATATGATTTGATTTAGTTAAGTTTTTCATAATTTTTTATATGGTTTGTTTAAAATTGTCTGTAAAACGATTATATAAACTGTGGTATGGATAAACTGTAATATGGGTTCAAGTTTAAAGTTTTCGTTAAACTACATGTTTTTTATTTTGAACCACAATTTGAAAGTTTCGCGCAGGATTTTTAATTGGATTTTCTGTTATTGTTTCAAAGTTCATACTTATTTGAGAAAACGACATATGTTTCCACGCAAATTCTAATCTGGAATTTCAAGGTACATTTAGAAAAATTGATGCATTTTGAAATTTTATAAGGACATCAATTTGATTTATTTCTAATTTTTTGTAGTGCGAATTAATTATTGTTTGTAAACATAAATTGCATAAAAATTCAGTACGATTTTAGCAAACTGTATTGTAAATGAGTTTTAAACAAGTTTCTTTTAGTAAATTGCTTTTAGATCACTTTGGTGATCAATGTAACCTCCGGTATCCGGTCGAAACTTTTGGGCCAAGTTTTAGGGTGTTACAATACATGTCCTTCAAGGCGACACCACGAAAAGGGTTTACTGATTCTTCAAAATTAAAAGTTCATGGTTAGTCATGGCATCACTCAGTGGTAAATAGGTACACCTTATGGCTAAAATGGACTCCCCCAAAACAGTGAACAAGGAAGCCTGCCAATGAATAAAAAGGGAAGCCATTGTATGACTTGCGCAGCGAGCAGTCTAACATCGTGATCATAGAGAGTTTGAGAATGTTGACAAGCGTGCTAACAAGAGGATCAGCCAAAATGCGAAGGTAAGAAAAACTGGTAGAGGTGTCTTAAACGTGGACATATGTGAAAGGAATGGGTATTTCTTTCAAAGTCTTTGAAAATAAGTATCCACCATTATGAGTCTGCCAGAGTTTGACGAGTAAACCAACATTCGTTATGATAGGGCGAGATGATTATGTAGATTTTAATCATAAGTATCTGTGGGTATAAGAGGTCGCCAGAAATGGGGAAGAGTCTGCCAATGACTCTCTTAAAAGAGAAATCCACCGAGAATTAAAAAAATAAGCAGATGTTTGTTAGGACTATATAGCGCGAGAAAGTCCACTTAGGGCTATCAAATGTGGAAGTCTACTAAGGGTAATCTAAGTAACAGATAGTCCACTGGGAACTATCTATTGTTGGGAGTATCTTAGAAGACTAGTTTGAAGTGGGAAAGTCCTATAGAACTATCTTATAAGTATGAGTTCACAAAAATGGGGTGCTTATTTATTAGCCAAATCTCAAATTCAAGGCCGTAAATGAGGATATCAGTAAGTGGGTCTTCCTTAAAAGTGTGGTTTATGCATAGGTTAAGTCATAAGAAGATAATTGTCGAGGTAATAGAGTAAGTCTATATTAAATACAAAATGGAATGAAGGGATTAAGGTAACAATCTGCAGTTGTGGTGAAATACCTACTAATCCGCCAATAGTAGACGTTAATCTGTATATTTGCACATATGGTTATCATTAATAAGTAAAACCAAGAAAGGTAAAATGGAAATCTAAAATGAAGCTAGACAAGTTCAAGTTTAAGAAAGGGGTCGTCAGTAAGAGTGAAACTGCAACTAAATCAACCTGATTTGTCTGCCAACTATTCATTTGAGAAGAACGTGTGGGCCCTGTCTATGCTAGTCAAATACGAAACCTTCTATGATATACAGGGAGTTTAATTATGTGTATTAGTAATGTAACACCCAAAACCCGACCTAGAAGTTTAGACTGAATCCTGGATGTCACATTGATCATCGAAGTGATCGTAAGTAATTTTTTACAAAACAACTGATACGTCAAATTGTGATATTTAATCGTTTAGTAACCAGTCAGAAAAATTACAATTAATATCGTGTATATAAATATAAGCAAATTAAAACTTAAAATAAAACGAATAAAACTTAAATCAAAATTTGTACCACAGTTTTATAAAACTTTACATTTCGAAACTGAATGGCAAATAGATCTGAAAATATAACTTATATTGAATTTTCACCAAGACTGTCCGAGACCTCCTCATACCTAGTCTAGCGTCAATAATCAGAAAAGGTACCTGAAAGGGAAACACTAAGAGGGGGTGAGCTACGCGAGCTCAGTGTGAGTTCGAATCAAGACAAAGAACAGAAATGCAGTATTCAAATCAGAAACGCAACAGAATTTCAAACACACACAGAGTCAAAGAGTATGCTTGGAACTAACGTCCCAACCAAACGTAACAACCAGAGCATACCAAATTCATACAGAAAACTCTACACGAGTGATGAACAGACAACTAATCTTATAGACAGAACCCATAGACAGATACAAATGAAATGCAGTCAGATGATAAAACCCACCTATCCAGGCAACACACTTCCCCGTCCCCCGATCACATCCCAAAAAAGCTTTTAAAACTCATCCAACCAATCACACCAATTTGGACCATGAAAGACCCATCCAACCCTACACGCCACATATGTGGACTAAGCCACTCAAATAATACGCAGCAGAGCTGGCGTATGTGCTGTACAGTGCAATGCGGTAACCCGTTATATAGTCCTGTTGTAGTTATCTGCCAAATCAAATAATAGCACGCAACAAAGCTGACGCACATGTAGTACAGTGCGATAAATCGCCGTACAAAAATGATGCACTAAAACTGCTAAATTAGATCAAAATCAGACTCCCTTCTCTTTATACAAGTGTATGCATGCACACAGATTCAAAGAATAGAGACTGTTAGACAGACAATCAGACAGAATAGATATGCAACACACCCCACAGACCAGATTCAAAATCTTACATCACATACACAATCATCGCAGATAACAAGTTTGAAGCACCATCACTAAATTTAGCTAAGGGTTTGAGCACACACAAATACAATTTCAGATCAGAAACGCACTCGGAACTGATATAAGTGCCTAAGGACCACACGTCCGTGTGCTCTGGTAGTGTGAAAATGCCTAGGCCGTGTGGGAGGTCAATAGCCCATGTAAAAAGGGGCACACGGTCGTGTGGTAGAGGCACACGCCCATGTGAAGAAAGGCACACGCCGATGTGGACCAGGGTCATGGCCGTGGGAACAGGCCGTGTAACTCTCTGTCCATTTGTACTAAATTGGGGTACAGGGCAGACATGACCATGTGAGGGTCTCACATGCCCATGTGACTACTAGAAAAGGTCGTGTATCCAAAACACACGCTTGTATAGGATCCTTAAATCTCCAAATTAGCCTCACGGCCGTGTGGCACCAAATCACTCAAACCCTAATCCCCAAACACACAAGCCCTTGTGCCCAAGGGACACGGTCGTCTGAAAATTGACAAAATCCCTAAATCAGCCACACGACCGTGTGACGCTAAATTTTACCCGAAAACCTTAATACTTAATTCCACATGGCCGTGTGAACCGGCACATGCCCGTGTGGCCACAAAAATGCCTACAAATAGCCTGAAAACTAAGTTTTTTGGTCACTAAAATGACCCTCAATCATGCTGCTTCAAAACTAACCATAACACACTACCTTTCAGAAAATTTCAAACAACATGAGCCTAAGTTGCCCAATTACTAGGCACGCTAAAAGATTGCCGAATTTCCACAGCAAATCAAATTGCGCAAATAAAGTAAAATAAAGGAGTTTCGAATCCCACACCTGATCCAGCGACGAAAGGCGAAACTCTTTGAAATCTGCCAGCAAAGCCATTTCCAATAAAAATGAAGCAAGGGAAAAAACAAAGAAAACCAATACAGAGGGAAAACATCCAGCAAAGAAAAGAAAAGAAAAATAAGAAATAAAAATAAAATAATAATCAACCTTTTAATAAAATATAAAAAAATTTATATATATTAACTTAAAACAAAACTACTATTTAACAAAACAAAACAAATCTAAAATACTTCTCCAAACCGTTCACACAAGGACTCAAACCTACAACCCAAGGACAAATTAACACAGAACAAACCACCAAACCAGCGAACCCATTTTGTCACTTAAACACACAACCACACATAATAGTTGCACCTTCTCACTGGCCCTAACCATAAAAGTTAAAAATTCCAGCCCCAAAATTCGGATTGTTATAAGTAATTTATTTCTTAAACTTCAAGACATTTGTAAACACTATTGTATAGATTCTCACTAAGTTTTTTTGAACTTACGTGTAATTTACCTTAAATGTAGGGTCAGGGATGACTCAAGGACCGTGTGGAGGGACCAAGCTAGACACCACCAAATTCACGCGAAGGATGTAGTAGTTGTTTCATGTATATAGAGGGGTACCCTTAAAGGCTACGTCTTGGGGGTTGATTAAGTGTATTTGTAGTGAAGTCTTAAGTTTCAAGTTAATGTAAATATTATTCATGCCTAATAAGGTAAAATGATAGTAAGAACTTTAGTAAACTTAGAAAGTGTATTTGAAATTATAATTCGCACATGTTTTCATGTAAAATATTAGAATAACGTTATGTGGTAGATATGGATTAAGTTAGGCGTGGATTAAGTTGTAAACAAACCAAATTAGAAAGGCAGTTATGTAACTCGAGTTAATTGTGACCCTTGGTACTCAGGCCTAGCGATTGGTTGGGTATAGGGTGTTATAGAAGTTGATTGACAAACCTTATTTGGTATTATTTGCTAGAAGCTTTAGAAACAAATGAATCTTTGTGTGATCTAAGGAAAGCAGTTCAACATTATCCACATCCTTCAGTCTTCGTGGTATTTGACAAAAGCCATCAAGGATATGACTGGTAGTTTAGATGGTACTCCCAAAAGACAGAATCGATGTCGAATTTGGTCTCCTCCGCCTATAACATCCATTAAGTTGAACACAAATGGGGCATGTAATCTAGGCTTGAGCTTAGCCCTCGACAGCAGTGGCTAGAGATGAACACAATAGGTGGATTTGTAGGATTGGAAGAAATATAAGCAAATAAAGTGTTGAACAAGCAGAGTTTGGGTGATTTATGATGGTTTCCAATTGGCTTGGTCTACCGAATGGACTAATATCATTGTCGAAACTGATTGTGCTGTAGTTATTGAAACCCTTAATGGTAGGCTTCAAAGACAATTGAATAGGGATTTGGTTCTAAGAATTCAAGAACTTTGTAGAAGAGATTAGAGGGTGAAAATTCAGTAAGTTTTGAGGGAGGCAAATATTGCTGCTCACACTCTGGCTAGGTTGATGAAGGAATTTCGTTATGGTTCCCACGTTTTCCAGGATTTACCCACCGTGATTGTTGTTCAAATAAGGAATGAGAGTTAGAATTTGTTTTATGATTTTAATGTTCTTTATAATTAATCTTTCACCTTTTCTACTAAAAGAGAATTAAATTAACATTATTTTTCATAATAATTCGAAAATACTATTATTCTCGTAAAGTTTCAATTTTAAAAAATAATATACTAATTTATAACCTTTTCTTTAAATATCAGACATTTATTATTTCTCACTAAAAAAAGAGATGAGAGTTTCTTTTAGCAAAACACACACACACACACAAAATCGTATAGAAGAAATAAAGACAAAAAGAGAAAACGGTGAACTCTATGTACCGATTTTTGGCAGAAACTATGGAGAAAAGCCTAATGACTAGTTTGTCTTGCTAGACTTTGTAGATTTAATCGAAGAATTTATTATAAAGAGAAGCCGCAGATCAAACCTGGTTCAATCGAATGGATTACCTATAAATATTTCTACCTATACCATCAAATCCTTAAATTAAAACTACGTATATTGAATTTACATAAAGAGATGTCTTTCTTAAACCATCTCCTTATCTGTACATATATTGAACTACATGATCAGATTACATACATAACCAGAAAAAAGAAAATCTAAAACCTTAAAAGAAACACAAGATTAATTTACATCACCTGAGCTTAAGCGACGAACAGCTATGGCGGACATCTCGGTCAACCCTCTATTATGGGCAAAGTTTAAGCTAGCAAACACCACCTAGTCTATTCTAACACAAAGCAGCTAACAAAAAAAACTACTCAGTAGTGGTTTGATCTAGTTGAATTTGTAACCACGCTTCATAGTATATTTAACAAGCTTGTCAAATTCAGCCTCGTTGATATACCCATCACCGTTGACATCTGCATGCTGCAACGCTAACCACGCTCGCACACCAGGCATACGAGAACCGAGGCTGGAAAAGGCGTTCTTCAGTTCTTGCTTGCTAAGAAGGCCATCTCTGTTAGTATCGTAACGATGAAAGATACCCCTCACCTGCTCCTCAGTTATCGGAACCGACGCACGCTTTTTTCCGGTGGCTGGCCAAGTAGCCCTTGGGCAAGCTTTGTCTATGCCTTTAGGAACAAAAGCACCCTCGTCCAGATTGCTGTTTTGAGTTGAAGTAATTGAACTGAAGATGTGCATCATTGTGAAAACTATGTTATAATTAGAAAGAAACAGTAAAAGAAAGGTTAAGAAGATTGTTCGTTTGGTTTTTTGATGTTGTGGATGAACAAGCAGGATATATATATAATCCTTATAAAGTAACAATTTTCAGATGCCTTCAAATAATTTAGGAAAAAAAGTAGGGAATAAAGTATGAGAAAGTTTTTTCTTTTCAATAAAATACCAAAGAATATAAAATAAAGTGAGATGCTAGAAAGTGGAACAAGAGTGTTACTTAAAAGTATTATATATTTTGCATATAACGAAGTTGGAAGTGTAAAATTATGTATAGGTTTGTATTAAAAGTTAAGTTATATTTTGTCTTTTTATTTAAAATATAATAAAAATTAGTCTTTATAAGTTAGACTAAATAACAAATTAGTTTTTTTATTAAAAATTTCATCTCTTTTTACTGTTAAAAACTAACATGATTTTGACTTATTTGACTAAATAACTGGACAATTATATGTGGTATGCACATATACCTTATTTTGACTTACAAGACCAATTTTTAACCATAAAAATAGATGAAATTTTTATGAAAATGATCAATTTCCTTTTTGATATAACGTTTAGAGACTAATATGTCTATTTTATGAGTAAAGGAAGCAATTTAACTACTAGTACAATGACCTCCATAATACTTTTACCGAGTTGGAAATTTAGCCTTTAAAAAGCAAAAGCTTTGAGCTTTGCTTATACATATTGTAACGATATGGCTAATGCAATTGTTTAAAACAAGTTTGTGCTCGATTCAATTTAGTTTCAACTTAATTTGATATAAAGATACAATTACTTAAACAAAGTTCATCAAAGTCAATTACTTAATATAAAATGATTTTTTCTCGATTTTAAATTAAATTATTTGTCCACAAATGAAATTTAAATTAAACAAAAGAAAATTTTGATTGAATTCACCATACAACCATAAATATATAGAATTCAAGTTTTTCTTTTAATCAAATTCAAATAGTTTGAGAGCTCAATAACTATTATGAGTTATATGGATAAGCTTTGATTGATAGTTTATGAGATAATTTGATCTGATTAATGTTAAAATAATAAAAAAAAGTTCATTTAAAGTTAATTATAAGTATAGAACAATAATATATAAAAGTAACTTTAAAGAAAATGAATGGAGTTTGGTATAGACAAAAAAGAAAAAGGTAATGGAATCCATATTCATTAATTATTAGGTTTTAGCTTTTTTTCTTCAAATTAGTTAGGAGATGAAAATAAATTAAACCCAACAAAGAGAAATAGAAAAAGAAAAAGCTACCGTGATCAACAAGTAACTAGTAAGACATACTTATGGGTATCTTATTTAGCTCTTTGAATCGCATTAGTGGTGGAAGATTATATTATCAAAATGTTTAAGGGTTTGATTGCTGGTTTTAGATGGTAGGATTTTGAATAAGATATTTTTTTTTGCTAAATTTAAATTTATTTGATTCAGTCTGAAATTTTGTTTAATAATTAAAATTTTGTGTAAATTTAAATTTTCTTTTTGTAGTTAAAAGAGGCTACATCGTTGTAAATTCTTTACAATAACAATGGAGCCTCTCCTCTAAACAAGGTAGAAGAGCCTCATAAATGACCACATTTAAATCTTGAGATGGAGCAAGTTTAGCCATTCGGTATGTTGTACTATTAGGTCATAAAGAGACATGAGCAATCTTCACATCCTAATGTGTTCCAAGTAATGCCTTAATTGTCCGAGCTAGCGGTATGTTGTTTTCCCTTCATGCGTTCGACATTTTAGCAGCTATTAAACTGTCAGGTTCCATATCAACTCGCCTAAAGCCCTTACCCCAAGTAAGATTTAGACTCTCATAAATCACTCATAATTCAACTTCAAAAGTAGAGCATATTCCAACTAATTTGGTGAAGCCAACACCCCATCTCCCAAATTCATCTCGAATCAAACCCCATTTGAAATGGTATTCACCATTGCATCTGTATTAAGCTTAACACATCAATTCTCTTAGTGGCCTCCATTTCTTGCTCATAGTATTACCATGTCGCCAAGGACTACAAGCAACATAAGAGGTTTTCAATTGCCTTGCCTACTCAAAGTTACGAGTAATCACATTAACAGTATCCATTACAAAATGAGAAATAATTCTTGCATTCCTATTCTTCCATGCTTTCCAACTCACATTTGCAAATAAAGACATTCAGTCCAGATCATTAAATAATTAAAAATTAAAGTTGTTTTTACAATTAGCCAGCAACGAATTGCTCAAAAATAATTGAAAGAAACTATGGTAAGCTAATTGTGGGACTACATACTTCCATACAGTTCTTGCTTGAAAATAGTCTCTAAGGACATGCAAAATGGATCCATCACTGCAGCTACAAGCAAGTCATCGACCAAGCCCCTTTTGCGTAATTCAATATTGGTTAAAACTGTTGAACTAAGAAAACAAATGAATGAAGTTTGACAAAAACTTGAGCTTAAAGGCTTGATGTCTTACTGTGCAGACAAGAAAATCAGCTGTGACCTTTGAGCAAATTGCTTGAGTAAAAACCAGAAAAAATGAATAAGAATTCTGAATATTTTCATTAATTTTGAATTGAAGCATAATGCCAATGCATATACCAGTCAATAAGTTTGTCAAAACAAGCAAATGTCACCTAAACAACTACCTACTACCACTAAGTAGTCTTGAAACTAGTTAAACATAACTTGCACACATAGCTATGCTAATTTATCAATATATCAGCATTTAATTTCATCAAAGAAATACCAACTTAGTTCATTTTCAACTAAGTAACAAAACAAATACTTGAAGTAACAAAATAAATCAGCAACGTGAACTTCAGCTGCAACTTCATAGCTCGGGCAGCTTCTTTGCTTCTTGTTTGCATGCAGGCCAGCTTCATCACTCCTCATTGGCTTACATGCTACAAACTCCCATTTTAGCTCTCAAATACTTAAACTTTCACACACAAAGAGGCTTTTTCAAGATATCAGCAAGCTGGTCCTCAGAACTGCAATGAATCAATTTCACTTCTTGAGATTGTTCCATTTCCCTAACAAAATGAAACTTTATCTTGAAATGCTTAGTTCTCCCAAGAAACACTGGATTCTTTACAAATGCAACAGCAGATTGGTTGTCACATTTGATCTCTGTTACTTTCCTTTGGTATAGATTCAAATCAACCATGATTTTTCTTAGCCAAATGGCTTGATTATCAGCTTCTGCAGTTACCACATACTCAGCCGATTGTCGATTGGGCAACAACACTTTGCTTCTGAATGACTGAGCTTTTTGCAATGTGGGCAATGTGGATATCTTCTTTTTGCTCCATCATTTCTAAGCTTATTTGACCAAATCTTATTCCCTTTGCAGCTAGAGGAGCACGAGGTTGGTCTACTCTTGGCTTGGAAGGCACCTTCTTGATGCTTTTCTTGTCTATTGGCTCTTCTTTGCTCCTGAGCATAAAGAGCATTGATCAGCTCAGTCAAAGTAATACTTGATAGATCTCTTGAATCTTCAAGGGATGAGACCTTGGCTTCATATCTCTCAGGCAAGGTTGCAATAACCTTTTTCATTATTCTTGCTTCACTAAACTGGTCCCCAAGCAATCTGATGCTGTTCACAACAGACATGATCCTGTCTAAGCATTGCTTCACTGTTTCTTCTTCCTTTATCTTTAAATTTTTAAAGTCCATTTTCAAATTCAAGAGTTGTTGTTGTCTTGTTCTTTTAGTACCTTGAAACTCCTTATTGAGCTTATCCCAGGCCTGTTTTGGAGACTTACAAGCCATGATCCTTGTGAAAATCACATCAGACACACTGTTTTGGATGCATGATATGGCCTTGAATCTTTTGGCTCTATCATCAGAGTGTCGCCTGATCTGAGCCACTGTGGGATTGGCTCTCAAAGGTGTGGTTCAACATCCGAGTTGACAACCTCCCACAAGTTGAATGCCTGCAGATAGGTCTTCATTACTACCCAAATGTGGTAGCCTTCACCATTGACCACTGATGGTAGAGCTAGAGAGAATCCGGATGAAGACATGGTTTTAAGGATTGAAAAATGACAGGTCCACTAAGAAAATGAGCTCTAGATACCAATTGTTAGAAGTAAGAAAACAAATGAATGGAGTTTGATAGAAAATTAAGCTTAAAGGCTTGATGTTTTACTGTGCAAACAAGAAAATCAATTGTGACCTTTGAGCAAATTGCTTGAGTAAAAACTAGAAAAATGAATAAGAATTCTGAATATTTTCATTAATTTTTAATTGAGGCATAATACCAATACATATACTAGTCAATAAGTTGGTAAAAATGATAAGCCATAAAAGTAACATATTTTAATCCCATGCTTGACAGGTTTTTGGATGTTTTATTATTTAATTTAGTGAATTTGATGCTCCTAATCCTTTAATTTCATGTTTCCATACTTAAGAAAGCATAGGGGAGTAAAAGGAGAAGAAAACGAGCCAAAACCAGACAAAACAAGCTTCTTTCAGAATCTACACAGCCTAGCCATTCCCACACGGGCTAAGCACACGCCTGTGTGAGCCACACGGGCTGGCCATACGCCCATGTGCCAGCCCGTGTCGATATCGCTCCCTGTTTCTCAAACACGTGAAAAAAGCTAATTTTTAAGGGTTCTAAGCATTCTAAAATCTATAAATACACACTAGAAGAGGACCTAAGGGAACACGTAAAGTAGGACGAAGAAATTACTTGAAGAGCACTGTCGGAATCAACTCAGAAACAAGATCTCCTTCAAGATTGAAGATCTTCAGTCATCTTTTCTAGAAGTTTTTGGGTTTCTTTATGTTTTGTAGTTTTTCAAATTTTGAGATGTTTTCCTCCCAAAGTATAAACTAAATTCCTTAGATACCTAGGGAAGATGAAACCTTTGATGGATCTTATTATTTAATTATTCTGAATTACATGATAAATACTTGTTTTCTTGATCTCAATTATGTGTGCTTATTCCATGTTTTAATGTTTTCAGGATATTAATTCATGATTGATGTGCTTAATTCAGTGGAGCAAAAGTCCCTGTTTAAGAGTAGATCTGCCATAATTGAGTGGAGTTGCATGCCATCCTAGAAATAAGACGATATAAATATACAGATTAGAGCCAAATCTAATAGGGGAATCCATTGATCGAGTTAATGCGACAATAGGGGTTTTAATTAGAAAGAGATTTCAGTTAATCAACCTAGAGTCAGTTATTTTTACTCTCGAAAGAGATATTAATATAATTTAGGGATTTCTACGGATCAAGGCAAGTGAATAAATTGTTTAATTCAGATTTCGAATAATAAGTGAAGTCTAGGTGGAGTTATTCCTGGGTATTGTCTCTCATATTGGTTTATTTGATTATTTTCTTACTTTATTCTCTGCCAAGTTCTTAATAATTAGTTTAGATAATTTTAGATTAAGACAAACTTCTTTAATTTACCAGCTAGATAATAGAAAGATAGTAAGTACTAGTAATTTTAGTCCTTGTGGATACGATATTCCCGACTCACCAGCTATACTATTATTCGATAGGTGCGCTTGCCTTTGTCGTGATTTTAGTTAGTTAAGTGAATCACCATCAGGTTTTTGGTGCCATTGCTGATGACTAAAATATTAGGAACACTTCATTTTTATTACTTTAGCCATTTTATTTTATTGCATTTTATTTTTATTTTTAGTTTAATTTTGTTTACTAATTTTTCTTTTTTGTTTGCTTCTGGCAGGTTCCTTTAGTATATGACTAGAAGAAACCCATCAGGACCTCTCGTATTTGACAGTGAGATAGAAAGTACAGCTCACAGAAATCATAGAGAGGTGAGGCAGAGTCGACAAAGTACAGTGGAAGAGCAAGAGGAAATCATTAATATTACTGAGGAGATGGCTGAAAATCAGAATAATCAACTACCTCCTGTAGTTGCCACAAATCCTACTCCTCGTACTATGTACGACTATGCCAAGCTTAATTTAACTGGGCCGAATCGAGTATTGTTAGACTTGCTATTGCTGCAAATAATTTTGAACTGAAACTTAACACTATTCAAATGATTCAATAGTTTGTTCAGTTTGATGGTTTGCAGGACAAAGACCCAAATACTCATTTGGCTAATTTCCTAGAATTCTATGACACTTTTAAGATAAAAGTCGTTTCTGATGATGCCATTCACCTTCGGTTATTTCCCTTTTCATTGAGGAATAAGGCTAAACAGTGGTTGAACTCCCTACCACGAGGTTTTCTCACTACATGGGAGAAAATGACTGAAAAGTTTTTATTAAAGTATTTTCCACCAGATAAGACAGCCAAGCTGAGGAATGATATCTCTTCATTCGTGCAAATGGATTTAGAAACCCTTTACGATGCATTGGAGAGGTATAAGGATTTATTGAGAAGGTGCCCTCACCATGGGTTACCTCTATGGCTACAGGTTCAAACTTTCTACAACGGTTTGAACCCCTAAACTAGGCAACTAATCAATGCAACCTCCGGTGAGACTTTAAATAACAAAACATCTGAAGTGGCTTATGAGTTTATAGAAGAGATGTCACTGAAAAATTATCAGTGGAAAGTCATGAGAACAAAGTCGATGAAAATAGCCGGTGTTTTTAACGTTAATGCGGTCACAATGTTATCAAATTAGGTAGAACTTTTAAGTAAAAGGATTGATGGTTTATATGGTTCTACGCAAGTACATCTAGTGATGCAATGCGATACAAAAGGAGGAGGAATGAACAATCTAGAATGTCTATCCTACAACCCTAGCAGAAAAAACAAACAAGTCAACTATATGGGTAATAATTCTAAACCTCAAAATAACCCCTATAGTAACACTTATAATGTAGGTTGGAGGAACCATCCCAATTTCTCTTGGGGTGGTCAAGGAAATCAAAGACCACAACCCCCTCTAGGCTTACAACAATAACCTTACCCGTAAGAGAAGAAGCCGAACCTTGAAGAGATGTTGACAAAATTTATTTCGGTGTCAAAAACCTATTTCCAAAACACTGAAACAGCACTCAAAAATCAACAAGCATTGATTCAAGGACTCAAGAACCAGATAGGTCAACTTGCTAAGCTGATTTCAGAGAGACCACAAGGTAGCTTGCCTAGCAACACCGAAACTAACCCAAAAGAGCAGCTTCATGCATTTATAGTTCGAGATGAAGAAGGGTTAGCTGAACCTGAACCAGAATTAAGGCAAGAAAGTGTGGTAAGTCAAGGTAAGGTTGAGGTGAGCCACGGTGTACAAAAGCTAGTAAGTAAGGAATATAAACCTCATGTGCCCTTTCCAGATGCGACAAGGAAAGACCACACAAACGAACAATTCAATAAATTCCTTAAACTGTTGAAAAAGTTACATATTAACTTACCATTTATTGAAGCACTTTCGTAGATGCCAAATTCAGTAAAATTTTTAAAGGAGCTTTTAGCAAACAAACGGAAGTTCGATGATTCGTCGCATGTGGAGCTAAACGCAGTTTGCTCAGCTATCTTGCAGAATAAACTACCCAACAAATTGAAAGATCTAGGGAGTTTTACTATTCCTTGTTTAATTAGTAGTTTAAATGTTAATAATGCTTTAGCTAATTTAGGGGCAAGTATTAATGTCATGCCTTATAAAATGTTTAAACAACTAGGTCTTGGGAAACCCAAACAAACTAGGATGGGTATTCAATTGGCAAATAGAACTATTAGATTTCCTAAGGGTATTGTTGAAGACGTGCTTGTTAAAATTGATAAATTCATATTCCCAGTCGATTTTGCTGTTTTAGACATAGATGAGGATAGTGACGTACCATTAATTCTAGGTCAGCCTTTTTTAGCAACTGCTAGAACCGTCATTAATGTTGGTACAGGTGAATTGATACTTCGTGTAGGTGATTACACGATTAAACTTCAAGCTCGTGATTCTGCTAAGTTATCTAGTAACCAAGATGATTATTGATGGTCGTGAAACTAACTAAAAATTTGACTTAAGGCAAGTGCACCTATCAAACAGTAGTATAGTTATGATGAGACCATAAATATCGTATCCACGAGGACTAAAAGTATTAGTAATTACTATCTTCTTATTATCTAGCTTAAAATTTAAGAGAATATTTTATCTAGAACTAATTATCTAAACTAAGATTAAGAAAGAGGCTAAAGTTGAAAAATACTTTTTAAAAAATCGAGGGAGAAGACAATACCCAACGAAGAATCCACCTAGACTTCACTTATTACCTTTGAATTAGACGATTTTTTCACTTGACTTAATCCGTAGAAATCACTGATTTATATTAATATCTCTTTCGAGACTAAAAATAACTGACTCTAGGTTGATTAATTGAAATCTCTTTCTAATTAAAACCCCTACTGTCGCATTAACTAGATCTATGGATTCCCTTATTAGATTTGACTCTAATCCTGCAGATTTATGTCGTCCTATCTCTATGATTGCATGCAACTCCGCTTAATTATGGATTATCTACTCTTAAATAGGGACTTTTATTCCAATGAATAAGCACATCAAAAACCTGAATTAATGTCCTCGAATATTAAAGCAAGGGTTAAATTCAAAATTAAGAATAAGAACAAGTATTTATCATATAACCCAAATAATAATAAGATCCGTCTTAGGTTTTATCTCTCTTAGGTATTTAGGGATTTTAATTCATAATAATAATGGAAAACATCTCAAAGTTTGGAAAACAACAAAACATAAAGAAACCCAAAGAACTTCTAGGAATTGGATGGAAATCTTCAGTCTTGATGTAGATCCTGCCTCTGAGGTGATTCTAATGGCTGTCTTTGAGTATTTTCTTCTTTTCTCTCTATGTGTCCCTTCTAATCCTCTTCTAGGGTGTTTATATAGACTTTCAAATGCCCAAAATAGCCCAAAATTAGCCTTTTTCGAGTAGAACTAGACTTGGGTTCGATAGGGACACGGCCGTGTGCCACACCCGTATGAAGGTGCTAAGGCTGTGTACAATTTTGACTTGGATTAATGTCGACACGGCCATGACACACGGGCGTGTGGTATACTTGTGTGTCACACAGGGGCGTGTAGATCACCCATGTGGAAGTGCCTAGGCTGTATGAAGCACTGATTTAGGCCTAATTTGTCCATTTTTGGCCCATTTCTCGCTCTTTTTGCTATCCTAAGCTTTCCTGAGTATAAAACATGAAATTAAAGGATTAGGAGCATCAAATTCAATGAAACCAAGGAAAATTCATCCACAAATATGCCAATCATGGGGTAAAAATATGTATATATTATAGTTTATCAGATATCCCCACACTTAACCATTTGCTTGTCCCCAAGCAAAATCTTCAACTCACAAATAAAATAAATCCTTCTTAACTTATAATTCTTTTTAATATTGTTTGAAATAATCCATAAGTATTCATACGTTAAGAGCTTAACTATAAGAACATTAAAGTTTCAAGCAATCCAAATTGAACATTTCAATCATAAAATCATAGGTGTCCCCATTTATCTAAGTAATCACATTTAATTCCAAATTGACAAGGTTGACATCCTCACTAATGATTCACTCAAATCACTCAAAGTGTTTAAGGTTCAATAATTAAGCACTCAATAGTCAAACATGAAAAGTTATTACCATAGGCTTGCATGAAAATCAAATCTCCACCACTGTAATGAGATGATACACAAAACAAAAGGTCTTTAATAAGGTTGTAATGGGGCTTGGGTTAAAGTTGTGGATATAGGCTAAAAAAGAGGGTTAATATCGAGATTAATTTAATAGATTAGCAATCTTAGAAAAACAAAGCTAATCACTGAATTACAAACAAGTGCCAGAATTAACACTAACTAAAACTAATGAAGGGAGCTTTTCTCTTAACATGATAACTTATCCAAGCTCTTTAGAACAATATGATCCAAGCTTTTTAGAACAATATGTAATTTGAATGAATATACGGGTTTTTTTTAAGAACAAGAATAATAATGGAAAATACATAATAAGAAATAATTTCGCAACTGGAATGAACGAACATAATTAGGTAACTAATCAAATTAAATCTCGATAAAAAGGGAGACAATAAAAAGGGAAAAATTCTTAATTAATCAAAAAGGGTTAAGTTGTGGGTTAAGATTAAGGGGAAATTTGAGAAATAATAGTTAAGGCTCAAAGGGGTTCACTAGGGGTCAATTATATGGGTAGGCTTTTTATGGGGTAAATGGGTTAAAACCTAAGTGCCTTTATCATTTTAGTATATCAAATCAAAGGTGTGGTCTTGACATGTATAATTGATGCAAGTTCTAGAATAGCAAATCAATGTTGACATACTCATAAAAACAATCAGTGAGCAAAAAAGATATATGCTCTAAAAGGCTCAAAATATCACGAAAGTTATGGGTGTTTGATGTCAATCCTGTAAACTCAAAACTTCAAGATAATACTTCAATTCAGGGAAATAACCTAACAATTTTAATTCTCAAAATTCAACTTATCATGCTTGATCCTCTAATGTCTAAAAGTTTAAATAATAAATGCACAATTACCTATGATTTAATTCAAAACATATCAATAAAAATCATAAATCAATCAAATTCATTCTAATAGTAATATGAGAGATTTACTTGAGAACAAGATAAATATTCAAGGATTTTCTGATAATCATAAATAACCTCCCCACACTTATTATGTACATTGTTCTCAATGTACAAAGTTAGATAATAATATAAGCATAATATCAAAAGAGAGGGAGAGAAGCGAAACTGTGCTGAATTTTTGGATGAAATCCTTGGAATAGTAAAAGCCAGAGTTGTGGATAAGGCTAATGAAAGGTATTATTCTGAGTTGCTAATAGGAAAATAAACACAACTGTGGAAGATAATTAAGGGATCACTCGATAATAACCATAAAGATAAACATAGTTCAAAATATTAAACATAAGTCTTAAGAAAATTAAATAAAAGACAAATAAAAAGAAAAAGAAAAAGAAATAAAATAAATGGACTCAGAGGTCCTCATCATCAGATGCGTCAGCGTCACGGGGTGGTGGTGGAGGCGTGGGGGTGGATCTTGGGTTCGGACGGGTGAAGGGAGAAGGGGAGGAGAGGAAGTAAAGAAGGGAAAAGAGAGGGGGAAAGGGATGGGAAAAGAAGGAAAGGAAAGGTGAGAAGGGATGATGGTGGCCGGACGGAGAGTGGAAGGTGGCTGGAGTAAGAGGATTAAAAGGTCGTGACGGCTAGGAGAAAGGTGGGATGAAAAAGACAAGAGAGAAAAAATTAGGGTTTGGGGGTTAAAATAAGGGCATGGTCGTGTGAAGGCCAGTGTAGCTCGAGTTCAGCCCATGTTAATCACGAAAATTAAATGCCCAATCATCACACGGCCTGGGACACGCCCGTGTGTCCAGGTCGTATGGTTCTCACTACCGTATCGTACGGCCGTGTCCTTCGTTGTTCGCTTCTCCTATGCCCATGTGGTATCCCACACGCCCGTGTGACTGAACACACGACCGTGTACCTTGCTCGTGTAACTCTCTGACTTGTTTGAAAATTAAAAATTTAGTTCTAGTTTTCACACAGTCTAGGACATGCCCGTGTGTCTAGGCCATGTGGTCCATACGGCCGTGTCGCACGCCTGTGTGGATTTATCGTAGGCTATGTGGCTCGATACTTGGGAATTTTTTAGTCCTATTTCCACACGGCCAAGGACACGTCTGTGTGTCCAGGCTATGTGGGTCATTGTTCCTATATAAAGAAATACAAAAATAGCTAAAATAAACTAGTTAGTGGTGTTAGTGCTCGGGTTGCCTCCCGAGAAGCACTTATTTAGAGTCTAAGCTTGACTTTCCTCTCATTCGCATAGTCATGGCTGATCACGGAGTTGAGACTCCTTTTTCTCATTATCGATTCTATTATCCACATAAAATCTAAATCGAGTAATATTTACCTTAAAAGTGTCGAATTGAGAATGATTTACCTCGATTGTACAGTATGGGAAAACATTCAATACCGTGAAAGGAATCGTTCCGTTTGCATTAAGCTCTAAAAACATTCAATACCGAGAAAGGAATCGTTCTGTTTTCATTAAGCTCTAAAGTAACAATTCGGGGGTCTTTTTCATCTAACAATACTTTATCATCGACCTTAAATTGCGTTGTTTCATCCCTACGCCTATCGTGGTGCCACTTTGATTCATCGTGTGCTTTTGGTTTCTCCTTGACATGTGTTCACCATTCGTCTAGTTCATCAATTTGTAGTTTTCATTCCTCATTACTCATTCTGTTTTTATCACATGGACTAGAATGTGTCTCTATCACATTCTTCCTAGGGGTTTCCTGAAAATAAGTTTGAGCCATAATGTTATTTATATCAACAGAACTTGTATAGCCATCTTGCTTACTGGATAATTTAATCAAATCACGAGCTTGGAGAGTAATCGTGTCATCTCCTACACGAAGTATTAGTTCTCCTGTGCCAACATCAATGATAGTCCTAGCAGTTGCTAAAAAGGGTCATCCTAAAATCAAAGGCACATCACTATCTTCTTCCATGTCTAGAACAACAAAATCAATTGGGAATATAAATTTATCAATTTTGACAAGCACGTCCTCAATAATACCCCTAGGAAATCTGATTGTTTTATCTGTCAATTGAATGTTCATCCTAGTTTGTTTGGGTTTCCCAAGACCTAGTTGTTTAAACATTTTATAAGGCATGACATTAATGCTTGCCCCTAAATCAGCCAAAGCGTTGTTAACATTTAAACTACCAACTAAGCAAGGAATCATAAAAGTCCCTGGATCTTTCAACTTGTTGGGTAGCTTATTTTGTAAAATGGCTGAGCAAACTGCGTTTAATTCCACATGTGATGCATAATCTAACTTCCGTTTATTAGCCAAGAGCTCTTTTAAAAATTTTACTGCGTTTGGCATCTGCGAAAGAGCTTCAATAAACGATAAGTTAATATGTAATTTTTTTAATAATTTAAGGAATTTACCAAATTTTTCATCTGTGTGGTCTTTTCTTGTCGCCTTAGGGTATGGTACACGAGATTTATACTCTTTACTTACATCAACCTTACCGTTATCTACCAGATTGTCTTGCCTCGGTTTCGGTTCATCCTCAACTAACCCTTCATCATTGTGCACAGTAATGGCATGAAGTTGCTCCATTGGGTTAGTTTCAGTGTTACTTGGTAGGCCACCTTATGGTCATTTAGAAATCAACTTAGCAAGCTGTCCTATTTGAGTTTCGAGCCATTGAATCGACGCTTGCTGATTCTTAACCGCTGTTTCGATATTCTGAAAATGAGTTTCTAACATCGAGATGAATTTTGTAAGCATCTCTTCAAGGTTCGGTTTCTTCTCTTATTGGTAAGGTGGTTGTTGAAAGCCTGGGGGATGTTGTGGCCTTTGATTTCCTTGACCACCCCACGAGAAATTGGGATGGTTCCTCCAACCTGCATTATAAGTGTTACTATACGAGTTATTTTGAGGTTTAGAATTACTATTCATATAGTGGACTTGTTCTTCCTTGGTGCTAGGGTTGAAGGATGGACAATCCGTGTTGTGTACTCCTCCTCTATTTGAATCACACCTCATTACTGGATGTACCTGAGTAGAACCATACAAACCATCAATCTTTTCATTTAAAAGTTCTAGTTGATTATATAGCATAGTGACTGCGTCGAGGTTGAAAACACCGGCTGCTTTTGTCGACTTTGTTCTCATGACTTGCCATTGATAGTTATTCAGTAACATCTCTTCAATAAATTCGTAAGCCTCTTCAAGTGTTTTATTGTTTAAGGTTCCACCGGTGGCTACGTCGATAAGTTGCCTTGTTGAGAGGTTCACACCTTTGTAAAAAGTCTGAACCTACGGCCATAGAGGTAACCCATGGTGAGGGCACCTTCTTAATAAGTCCTTATACCTCTCTCATGCATCATAAAGAGTTTCTAGATCCATCTGTACGAAATAAGATATATTATTCCTTAATTTAGCTGTTTTAGCCGGTGGAAAATATTTAAGTTAAAATTTTTCGGTCATTTGTTCCCAAGTGGTGATTGACCCTTGCGGTAACGAGTTCAACCACTGTTTAGCCTTATTCCTCAATGAAAAGGGAAATAACTGAAGGCAAATGGCATTATCAGAAACACCATTAATCTTAAAGGTTTCGCAGAGTTCCAGAAAATTTACTAAATGAGTGTTTGGATCCTCGTCCTGCAAATAATCAAACTGAACAAACTGTTGTATCATTTGAATCGTGTTAGGTTCCAGTTCAAAATTATTTGCAGTAACAGCAGGCCTAACTATACTCGATTCAGTTCCTGTTTAAATAGGTTTAGCATAACCATACATAGTAAGAGGAGTAGCATTTTGATCTACTGGATTTGCAGTAACGACATGAGGTAACAGATTATTCAAATTATCAGCCATTTCCTCGGTTGTGGTATGAATATTGTCCTCTTGCCCTTTCTCTATGTATTGTAGGCTTCGCCTTATTTCTCTTTGGTTTCTGCGAGCTGTGCTTTCAATCTCACTGTCGAAAAGTAGAGGTCCTGATGGGTTTCTTTTAGTCATAAACTATAAAAACCTGCAGAAGTAAATAAAAGAAAATTTAGTAATTTAAAATAAAAACAAAATTAAATTACAATAAAAATAAAAAATGGCTAAAGTAATAAAAATTAAGCGTTCCTAATATCTTAGTCCTCGGCAATGGCGCCAAAAACTTGATGATCGTGAAACTAACTAAAAATTCGACTTAAGACAAGCGCACCTGTCAAACAGTAGTATAGTTATGGTGAGACCGGAAATATCGTATCCACGAGGACTAAAAGTACTAGTAATTACTATATTCTTATTATCTAGCCTAAAATTTAAGAGAATGTTTTATCTAGAACTAATTATCTAATTAACTAAGATTACGACAGAGACTAAAGTTGAAAAATACTTTTTAGAAAAATGATGGAGAAGACAATACCCAAGGAAGAATCCACCTAGAATTCACTTAATACCTTTGAGTTAGACAATTTATTCACTTGACTTAATCCGTAGAAATCCCTGATTTATGTTAATATCTCCCTCGAGACTAAAAACAACTGACTCTAGGTTGATTAATTGAAGTCTCTTTCTAATTAAATCCCCTATTGTCGCATTAACTCAATCTATGGATTCCCTTATTAGATTTGAATCTAATCCGGCAGATTTATGTTGTCTATCTCTAGGATTGCATGCAACTCCGCTTAATTATGGATTATCTACTCTTAAATAGGGACTTTTGCTCCACTGAATAAGCACATCAAAACTGAATAAATATCTTGGAATATTAAAGCAAGGGTTAAATTCACAATTTAGAATAAGAACAAGTATTTATCATATAACTCAAATAATAATAAGATCCTTCTTAGGTTTTATCTCCCTCAAGTATTTAGGGAGTTTAGTTCATAATAATAATGGAAAACATCTCAAAGTTTGGAAAATGACAAAACATAAAGAAACCCAAAGAACTTCTAAGAAATTGGATGAAAATCTTCAGTCTTGATGTAGATCTTGCCTCTGAGGTGATTCTGATGGCTGTCTTTGAGTATTTTCTGCTTTTCTCTTTGCGTGTCCCCTCTAATCCTCTTCGAGGGTTTTTATATAGACTTTCGAATGCTCAAAATAACCCAAAATTAGCCTTTTCTGAGTAGAACTTGGGCTCGATAGGGACACGGTCGTGTGCCACGCTCGTGTGAAGGTGCTCAGGCTGTCTGCAATTTTGACTTGGATTAATGTTGACACAGCCATGACACACAGGCGTGTGGTATACTCGTGTGTCACACCCGGGAATGTGGATCACCCATGTGGAAGTTCTTAGGCTGTGTGAAACACTAATTTAGGCCCAATTTTTCTGTTTTTGGCCTGTTTCTCGCTCTTTTTGCTATCCTAAGCTTTCCTGAGTATAAAACATGATATTAAAGGATTAGGAGCATCAAATTCAATGAAACTAAGGAAAAATCATCCATAAATATGCAAAGCATGGGGTAAAAATATGTATATATTATGGTTTATCAATTATATGAGTTCTATTAATGTGAGTAACCTTGCGACTCAACCTTCTTTGTAGGAAATTCCTCGAAAAAAGGTGATAGAGCCACGGTCCAGCTCAAGCGACAAAAATAGAACAACTCATAAAGAATGAAGGCTTCAGATCAATGAACTAGACGAATAGCGGACACATGTCAAAGAGAAACCGAGAATACACAATGCAAAACTGAATCGACTCCATGACAAACTTAAGGATGGGATGAACCAATTTAAGGTAGGGGACCAGGTACTGTTAGATGAAACCGACCCTCGAATAACCACTTCAAAGCTTTACGCAAATGGAGCAACTCCTTTTACGGTACTCAATGTCTTCCCATATGGTACAATCGAGGTAACTCATTCTCATTTCGGCACTTTTAAGGTAAACATTACTCGACTTAAACCTTATTTGAATAAAAGAATTGACAGCAAGAAAGAGGAGTTTCGACTCCGCGAACCACAGTGACTGTGCGAATAAGAGGTAAGTCAAGCTTAGACTTTAAATAAGCACTTCTCAGGAGGCAACCCGAGCATTAACATTCCTAATTTACTAATTTTATCTCATTATATTTTTTAAAATTAATTAATTTAAAAAATTGGTTTTTTAAAAATCCACATGGCCTTAACACACGGGCGTGTCCTTTGCTGTGTGGATCATATGACTTAGTTTTTAAAATTGAAAAAAGTCGACAGTAAGTTACACGGCCTGGCGACATGGCCATGTAACCCACACGGCCTGGGCACACGGGCGTGTCCTCGGTCGTGTGAACCTTGGGATTTAATTTTTCTAAAAATCGACAGAGACACAGCCTAAAATAGTCTACACGGGCGTGTGGCACGGCCGTGTACAACCTGGAGTTAAAATTTTCAATTTTAAAACAAGTTAGAGGGTTACACGGGCAAGGCACACGGCTATGTATGCAGTCACACGGGCGTGTGGGAGGTCACATGGGCATGGGAGAAATGATTTCACATGACTGTGTGAACCACATGGGTGTGTCTTAGACCGTATGAATACTAGGCTTGAAATTTCATCAACACGGGCTAATAAGAGACCACACGAGCACGAGACATGGCCGTGTGGCCCAACATAGGCCTCACATTATCGTGTCACCCTTTTAACCTCAAAACCCTAAATTTTTTTTACTTTTTCTTCTTCTTCAAACTTCCCCACCCCAGCCGCCATTTCCCTCTCCCCACCATCCAACCACTATCAACCTACAGCCTGCCTCGTCTCCCCTCTCCTTCCCTTTTCCCATTCTTCTCAACACCTATTTACTTGCGCTGACCCCTCCCTATCCCCATATGTCGAACCCCTAACTCTCTCTTTCCCTTTTTCCCTTTCGCTCCCCCCTCTGGCCCTCGCACAAACACACCTACACGCAACCCATGCCCCACCAACCCCCTCCATTGTCTCACCCACACGCCCCCCACACTACCGCCGTATGTACCTCTAACTCCCACTCTATCGGTCTCATCTTTTACCCATTCTTTATTTTATTTAATCTTTATTTATTTCTTTATTTCTTATTTTCTTTATTTCTTTATTATTTATTTGTTATTTGTTATTTTATTTTCAGGTTACTCCTTATGTTATTTCTAGTTTATGTTAATTAGTTTTTCCATTTTTATGATATTGCCTTCTATTTAGATAACTATTACTCTCATACTTATTCTTGTTACTAGCTATATTATATATTATTATTTCTACTTAAGTCTTGTATATTATTATTTCTACTTAATTTTTGCTACTAATTTTATGTTTATTTTTCTTGTTGCTGTGATTCTTTACGTTAACATTACTCATTATTAACTCATGTTTGGTAATAGCATGATGTTTCTTAACTTTATTTTGTTTTACATCTATTTCTTTATTAGTTTAATTGTTGAGTTTAACTTAAATTTCAGTTTCTTATTAGCATGCCTCTTTAATGTAGGTTTGTCTTTTTTTTTCTTTATTTGACCACTATTTTTCAGGCATACCATGACAAATACTCGTGGCAAGACTAAAACCGCTGTCCCCACTTCGAAAAAAACGGAAGGGCCTCTGTGGGACCTCCTCCTCGAACACATCCACCGAGGCTCGCCACCTTTTTCTTCGATTTGCAACGGGCCTATAGGAGGATTTATATCAACTCCTTCAAGCACGACCACTCGGTCTAGGCCGCTGCATTGATTGGCCTCGTTGGAGCAGGTCCAACTCGCTAATGACATGCGCGCCCTTATTGCCATAGCTCCGTAGGACAGATTCTTCGACATCATTGAGCCCACCTACACAGAGCTTACCTTTGATTTCTATGCTACAATTTTTGTCCAGCAGGTCATGACGACCCATAATGAGCTAGGCACCATCATATTTCGCCTTGGTGGTTTGGTGCACCAGATGACTGTGCTTGACTTTGGAGCTACTATAGAACTTTACACGGAGGAATTTATGAGTGCCGAGGGATTTCTTAGACTTCATCGGCACATCTACCATGCGCCATCACATTGTTAGACCCACATTACAGCTAGTCAAATACCTTATGACGTGAGTCGCTCGAAGGCGACTTTTCTTTCTCTCTCTAGCCTTACGGTACATTCACACCCTTTGAGCTTACACTTTGACAAGTCAGAGAGAAAGCACTGGAGTCGTTAGCACTCACGACGCTTACTTTCTATGGAGCATTGCGCATGGGCATATATTTGACTTGGCATACTTCATTGCTCTAGCCTTCTGCCATCAGACCGATCACCACAGGAAGGGCCCCATCTGTCTAGGTCTTTACGTGACTCCCCTCGCTTGACACTTCGGTCTCTTAGACACACCGGAGTAGTCCTCCATACTCACACTTGTCGGCCAAATGTCCCTACAGGCCATCTCGAGCATGATACACAAGAGGATGAACGATCGGCATCGTGGAGTAGATCCTCATTAGTACATATTGTTTCATCCTGACGCTCAAATTGTACCCGAGGACTTCACTGATGACGTTCCTCCTTATCACGAGGACCCACCACAGCCTCCACCTTTGAGTCACTGTCCTGTTCCTTCTGCTGCTAGCTTTCAAGGAGTATCCACCGAGGAGTTCACTAGCTTCCGTCAGTACTGCATCCAGAGGTTCGACAGTATTGATGCGGCATTGTAGCAAATTTGTCAACATTTCCATATTGCCCCTCCTGTGCCAACGACTCACAATGCTGATGTGTCTGGTAATGAGGACCATTGAGTCCATTTATCATTTATTTTATTTTTATTTTTATTTTTATGTTTATGTTTATTATTATTTTTTTAGACTTCTTTTGTTTTTATATTTTGAACTTCTTTTAATTATTCTGGTTGTTTCTAATTGAGTAGCCCTTTAATCTTCGTCAGCATTGTGTTTATTTTCTTATCAGTTGCTCAGAATCATTCCCTACATCTATATTTATCTACTATTCCGCTTTTCACTATTCTAGGCATTTCATCCAATATTCAGGGCAGTTTCAATTCTCTCCCTCTCTTATGATATTTTGTTTCTACTTGATTATCTATTTTTTTACATTGAGGACAATGTGCATCTTAAATGTGGGGAGGTTATTTATATAATTATTAGAAAATCCCTGAATTATGTCTTGTGTTCAAGTAATTTTCTCATTTTACTATTAAAATGAATTTTTATCGATTTGCTGTTTTTATTGATATGTTTTAGATTAAATTCATAGGTAATTGTGCATTGATTGTTTAAACTTTAAGACATGAGAGAATCAAGCATGATAAGTCTATTTTTAGAAAAAAAAATTGCTAGGTTGTTTCCCTAAATTGAGGTATTACCTTGAAGTTTGAGATTTGCAAGATTGATATCAAAAATCATAATTTTTGTGAGATTTTGAGCCTTTAGAGCATACACTTTTCTTACTCACTTTATTATTGGTTATAAGTGTGTCAATACTGATTGGTTATTCTAGAACTTGCTTCGATTATACATGTCGAGACCACACCTTTGATTTGATATACTGAGATGATAAAGGCACCTTGGTTTTTAACCCACTTATCCCAAAAAGCCTACCTTCATAATTAACCCTTAGTGAACCCCTTTGAGCCTAATAAAACATTTCTTGATCTACCCTTAATATTAACTCCTAACTCATTCTTTTTCATTCATTGATAATTTTTCCTATTTTATTGACTCTTTTTTGTCGATATTTGATTTGGTTAGTTGCCTAACTATGTTCTTTTCTTCAATTGTTAAATTATCTCTGATTATCTTTATTATAAAAAAATGAATGAAAAAAATTATTATTATATTTATTGACATTTATATTTATTGATTGTTACGTAGTTTTATGTCGATTGAGCTTAAACAGTTAATTTCACATTTTGAGAAGAAGCTCGTGCTATTATTGACAAGTTTTCAAATGATGTAATTATTCAGTATTAGTTTATTTTTCTAGTTAGGTAAATTATCAATTCGATTTCGATTCTAACCCTCATTTTCAGCCTTTATCCACACCTTTAACCCAAGCCCCATTACAACCCTTTAAAGACCTTTTGATTTTTGTATCATCTCATTTTACAATGGTGGAGATTTGATTTTCATACAAGTCTATAGTAATGACTTTTCATGCTTGACTGTTGAGTGCTTATTTTTGAACCCTAAACATTTTGAGTGAATCTTTAGTGAGGATGTCAATTCTTGTCGGTTTTGGATTAAAGGTAATTACTTAGATAAAGGGAAATACCTGTTTTCATGCTTTAAAAGTGCGTAACTTAGATTGTTTGAATCTTTAGTGCTCTTTTAGTTGAATTATCAATTTATGATTATTTGTGAACTATGAAAAAACATTATTGATGAGAATTATGAATTGAGAAAGTTTAATTTTTATTTGTGAGTTTAGGATTTTTCTTAAGGACAAGCAAACGCTTAAGTGTACTGATATTTGATAAGCCATAACAGAAACATATTTCAATCCCATGCTTGACATGTTTTTTGATGTTTTATTATTTAATTTAGTGAATTTGATGCTCCTAATCCTTTAATTTCATGTTTCTATATTTAGGAGAGCATAGGGGAGCAAAAGGAGCAAAAAACGGGCCAAAATCAGACAAAACGAGCTACTTTTAGGATCCACACGGCCTGGCTATTCCCACATGGGCTGAGCACATGCCCATGTGAGCCACATACCCATGTGCCAGCCTATGCCGATATCACTCTCTGTTTCCTAAACACGCAAAAAAAGCCAATTTTTATGGTTTTTGAGCATTCTAAATCTATAAATACACACTAGAAGAAAACCTAAGGGAACACGCAGAGTAGAACGCATAAATTACTCGAAGAACGTAGTCGGAATCAACTCATAAGCAGGATCTCCTTCAAGATTGAAGATCTCCAGTCAACTTCTCTAGAATTTTTTGGGTTTCTTTATGTTTTGTAGTTTTCCTAATTTTGAGATGTTTTCCTCCCAAAGTATGAACTAAATTCCCTAGATACCTAGGGAAGATGAAACTTATGATGGATTTTATTATTTAATTATTCTGAATTACATGATAAATACTTAATTTCTTGATCTCAATTATGTGTACTTATTCCATGTTTTAATTTTTTTAGGATATTAATTCATGATTGATGTGCTTAATTCAGTGGAGCAAAAGTCCCTGTTTAAGAGTAGATCTGCCATAACTGAGTGGAGTTGTATGCAATCCTAAAAATAGGATGACATAAATCTACTGCATTAGAGTCAAATCGAATAGGGGAATCCATTGATCGAGTTAATGCGACAATAGGTGTTTTAATTAGAAAGAGATTTCAATTAATCAACCTAGAGCCAGTTATTTTTATTCTCGAAAGAGATATTGTAACACCCCTCACCCGTATCTGTTATCAGGATAGGATTCGAGGTATTACCGGAACTTCAAATTTAAAACATACTGAATCGACTCACCAGGTTTAGCTCAGATTTGAAACTTTCAGACAATCACATCTTGTCCCTTAAATGGACCTTCAAGGCCCTAAATATACAAAGAGATAGTTCGGGATAGGATCGGGAACATTTAATAACTTTAGAAAATTTCCTTATTTAGAAGTGTCACACACCCTTGTATGATGGGCTGTGTGGTCACCCACGCCCGTGTGGCCTAGGGCACATCCATGCCTCTAAGCCATGGGTAACACTAACTTTTAGGCACGACCAAGACACACGCCCGTGGGCTCACCCCGTGTCCAAAACTTGAGCATTCTGTTAAATTAACACGACCAAGACACATGCCTGTGTGTCCTACCCATGTACTAATTTGACTTAAAATTTTAGGTGCAGGGGACACACGACCATACCACACGCCCATGCCTAGACACACGCCCGTATGTCTAACCATGTAGACCTTAATAGGCTATTTTCCAAGCCTTTAGTCACCCCTTTCTACTCCCTCTTCTTCTTATAGATACCAAATTAAAAGTAAAACATGATTATACACTTGTAAATGATCTTGGTGAAATTAGTTGTATGAAAACCTCATATCATTGGTTTCATACAAAAAGGTTATTTCCCACCTAGTATTTATGGGTTCTTGTGTTGTTGTAGCAAATTCAAAATTTGGCTCGTTTTTGAACTCATTGCCAATTGTAGCAACCCATCATATAAAAACATAAACTTGGATATAAAGGCAGGTCATAGCCTACTTTCAAATATGGCAATTTCCATGGCATTATACAAGAAGATGAATACATCTTTACATGCCTTCATTTGGCAATTCAAATAACACATATGACAAAATAACTCAAAGCCCTATACATGCCATTAACAAAATAGAAGTGTCTTTATACCAAAGCTTGACTAATTGATAGTGTGTTGCTTCTCTAACCGTCTTCCAATCCTTATGAGTCATTGAGCTCTGTAAAACAGGGAAAAGAGAGGGGGCAAGCATTTTCATGCTTAGTAAGCTCGAATAATCGGAAAGTAAACTTACCGAGTAATTAGCATACATCCCACTTAAATCATGAAATCATCAATTATGAAGTGATTTCCTATCACATACACTCAATCAATGAGTTAGTCACATAACAAAGCATCATGTAATTTATGTAGATGAGCTCATCATTCATCATCTTATTAACATACATCATATTAATCTCGTTGAGTTTCTAGGAAATCTCGATGGAATACCCATTATCCGTCAATTCTTACGAATGATCATTTCACATATATGCACTCCCGCGAACCTCACATCTCATGGCACGATTACCAGTCCAGGCTAAATCCCCCATATCATAAACTCATAAGGTGATGTCGGGATTACCAGTCCAGGCTAAATCCCTTATAACGACAAACACCCTTAATGAACTCAGATCTGAATTACCAGTCCAGACTAAATTCAGACCCTAATAGGATTACCCATCCGGGCAAAATCCTCAATGCACATATATTCTTCGGGAGGCTCGATCATTAGAGGAACACCCATCCGGGCTAGATCCTTTCCATACTCGAGATCATGGATTACCCGTCCCCGCTAAATCCTTACTGCAACACATGCAGGATCTCTTTACACATATCAAATTCCATCGAATTCCCTTTGTCAACCTCATCCGAGACATTTTTCACATGTTACGATCAAATATGCATTTCCATGATATTTCATGCTAATGATAAATGCAATCATCATGCATTCATAAATCATTCAATTACGCATATTAGGGGTTTACTTTAAGTTATCCAAATTTACCCAGTATTCGTTTTAGAGATATGTTTTGGTTATTTCGAAACCTTGCGTTTACCACGATCGACCTTCGAAATTTGTTCCTCGGGGTCTATAATAGAAAAATTAACTCATTAATACCCCACATTATACATTTCAAGTTTAATATTTACCCCGGTCCAAATGACTATTTTGCCCCTAACCCTTTACACTTTTACGATTTAATCCCTAGGCTCGTATAATGAAACACATGCACTTTTTATCTTACCCAAGCCTAGCTGAACACCTTTCCTTCTTATGGTAGCCAAAATTATCCATTATTTTCTCATTTCTACCACACATTTATATCTTTTGCAAAATAGTCCCTATAAGGGTTTTTCTTGAAAATCAGCTAGGAAAAAAATGTTTAACGCACATTAATCTTTCATATTCCTCCATAATCTATCAAAACACAAGAAACACATGCATGGCATGAAATATGGGTAGAAATGGAGAGAGCAAGCTACCGGGATTTTAAAAATACAAAAAAACATTAAAAACGGGGCTTGGGAGCACTTACTATTGAGCTTGGAAAGCTTGAAACCCTAGCTATGGTGACAAGAGAAATTCAGCAACTATGGGGAAGAAAATGGCTGATTTTGGCTTGATTTTTCCCATATTATTTCATTAAAAAGCCAAATGACCAAAATGCCCTCATGCCCTTTCTTTAAAATTTTAACCATGCAAGCCCATTTTTGTCCAAAAATTTAGAATTTTTGCAAATTGCTCTCCAAGACCTTCTAATTCATAATCTAAAGCAATTTCATACAAATTGCTTCTAGAAATCAAGTTTTGCAATTTATTCAATTTAGTTTCTAATTTCCAATTGAACACCTTATATTTAGAATTTCTTCATGAAACTTTAACACATGCTTATACTCATATTCTAGGCCTTATAATAATCATCAAAACAAATATTTTGATGTCGAATTTGTGGTCCCAAAACCACTATCCGACTAGGCCCTATTTTGGGATGTTACATTTCTCCCCCCTTTAGGGGCTTTCGTTCTCGAAAGTCTTACCAGAAAAAAAATTCGGATATTGGATTCTCATGGTTTCTTCCGGCTTCCATGTAGCCTCTTCTACACCATGTCGATGCCATAAAACTTTTACAAGAGCCACATCTTTATTTCTCAACTGTTTAACTTCACAAGCCAATATCTTAACCGGTTCCTCTCCTTAAGTTATGTCCGGTCGAATTTCAATATCAGTCGGTGAAATCACATGAGAGGGGTCTGATCGGTATCTCCTTAACATGGATACATGGAACACGTCAAGAATATTTTCTAGTTCGGGTGGCAACGCCAAATGATAGGCTAACGGTCCAACTCTTCAGTAATCTCGTACAGTCCGATAAATCATGGACTCAGTTTACCTTTCCGACCAAATCTCAATACCTTTCTCCATGGAGATACTTTCAAGAGCACTCTATCTCCAACTTGAAACTCAATTTCCTTTCTTTTCAGATCAGGATAAGACTTTTGCCTATCCGATGGCGCTTTTAAACAACCCCGTATCACTTTAACTTTTTCTTCAGTTTCTTTAATCAGGTCAACTTCATGAATCTGATTTTCTTTGAGTTCTGTCCAATACAATAGAGTTCGGCACTTCCTACCATACAAGGCCTCATAAGGCGCTATCTTCAAACCTGTTTGGAAACTATTGTTGTAGGCAAATTCTACCAATGACAGATATTTTTCCTAGCTACCCTGAAATTCGAGGATGCAACAACGCAACATGTCCTCGAGAATCTGAATCATCCGCTCAGACTGGCCATCGGTCTAAGGGTGAAAACCTGTACTAAAGCTCAACTTTGTACTTAAGGCTTCTTGTAACTTCTTCCAGAATCTCTAAGTGAACCTCGGGTCTCTCTCCGAAATAATCGACAGTGGTACTTCGTGTAATCTTACTATCTCAGAAATGTACAAATCAGCCAATCTATCAAGACAATAATTTGTCCTTACCGAAATGAAATGAGCCGACTTTGTCAATTTATCCACTATAACCCATATGGCATCTTTCTTTTTCGGAGTTATAGGTAGTCCTGTCGCAAAATCCATAGTAACTCTGTCCCACTTCCATTCGGGAACCATTACAGGCTGTAACAAACCTGAAGGCACTTGATTTCACCTTTAACTTGTTGACATACTATTTGATACAAATTTAGAAATATCTCTTTTCATGCCATTCCACCAGTACATTTTTTTCAAGTCGTTATACATCTTGGTACTTCCGAGTGAATAGACAAACGAATGTTATGTGCTTCTTTCAAAATCTTCCGAATAAGTTCATTGTCTTTGGGTACACAAACCCTATCTCTGAACATCAAACATCCATCAGGACTGATTCAGAAATCTGACTCAAGACCAAACTCACATTGAGCCCTTTTTCTCTGCAAGTCGTCATCATTAAGCTGAGCATCATGAATTTCCTGCAGAAATGTCGGCCTAACCTCCAGCTCGACCAAAACTGAACCATCATCAAACAATGTCAAACGAGCATCCATAGCTCTCAAAGCATACAGGGATTTCCTACTCAATGCATAGACGACCACATTTGCCTTTCCCGGGTGATAGTCGATAATCAAATCTTAATCCTTAATTAATTCCAACCATCTCCGCTATCTCAAATTTAATTCTTTCTGAGTCATCAAGTATTTCAAACTCTTGTGGTCCGTGAATATACGGAAAGTCTCGCCATACAAATAATGCCTCCAAATTTTTAAGGCAAAAACTATAACAGCTAGCTCTGGGTGGGTCAGATAATTCTTCTTGTGGGGCTTCAATTGCCGTGAAGCATAGGCTATCACCTTGCCATTTTGCATAAGCACACAACCCAATCCGTTTAAGGATGCATCACTATAGACCGCAAATTCTTTCTCGGTTCAGGTAGTACTAAAATAGGAGCTTCGGTTAGTAATGTCTTTAACTTCTTAAAACTTCGCTGACACTTCTCTGTCCATTCAAACTTAACGTCTTTCTGTAGCAGCTTCGTCATCGGAGTCGCTATCATGGAAAGTCCTTTTACAAACCTTCAATAGTAACCGGCTAAGCCCAACAAGCTTTTAACCTCGGTTATATTCTTAGGCGATTTCCATTCAATAATTGCAGAAATCTTTCTTGGATCAACTCGTATACCTTCACCGAAACTATATGACCCAAAAATCCAACTTCCTGGAGCCAAAACTCACTCTTGCTAAACTTAGCATACAGTTGCTTCTCCCGCAAGGTCTGCAACACAATTCTCAGGTGCTTCGCATGCTCTGTCTCATCTTTAGAGTAAATCAAAATGTTGTCAATAAACACAATGACAAACTTATCCAAATATAGCTGAAAGATCCTATTCATTAGATCCATGAACACAGCCGGTGCATTCGTCAACCCAAACGGCATGACAAGAAATTCATAATGGCCATACCTCATTTTGAAAGTTGTCTTGGGTACATTTGAGTCTTTAACTCACAGCTGATAATAGCCAGACCTCAAGTTTATCTTGGAGAATACGGTGGCTCCTCTCAACTGGTCAAACAAATCATCGATCCTTGGCAAAGGATACTTATTCTTGATAGTCACCTTGTTCAGTTGTCGATAATCGATACATAGTCTCATCAAACCATCTTTTTTCTTTATTAACAACACAGAGGCACCCTAAGGTGAAAAACTTGACCTAGTGAATCTTTATCCGTCAGCTCTTACAACTGTGCTTTTAACCCCTTCAGCTCGGTAGGTGCCATTCTATACGAGGCACTAGAAATGGGAGTCGTCTCTAGCACCAATTCAATACCAAACTCTATTTCCCTTTCAAAAGGTAATTTGGGTAATTCCTCCGGAAACACATCTGCGTATTCACAAACTATCGGCACAGACTCGATCTTCAGCTCTGTTTCCTTAGTGTTCATCACAAACGCAAGGTAAGCTTCATATCCTTTCTTCATATATCTCTGAGCAACCATTCCTATGATTACAATCGACGGTGAGCCAAATTCTCTTAATTTGACCCGTAGAATCTTACTATCGGGACATTTTAACTTAATATATTTGCTACCACAATTTACAGTTACATCATGAAGGGCTAACCAATCTATACCAACTATTACATCAAATTCGTCAAATGGTAACAACATAAGGTTAGCCGGAAAACAATGACCTTAAATCGTTAAAGGACAATTCTTACAGACTTTATCAACTAGGATGGATCTGCCTAGTGGGTTCAACACTCTAATGATGAATTCTGTAGGTTCAACAAATATGTTCATACTAGATGCCAATCTCATACAGATATATGAATGTGTTGACCCCGGGTCAATTAAAGCAACGACACTTGTATTAAAAAGAGAAAGTACCCGTAATAACATCAGGAGCAGCGGCTTCCTCTCAGGCACGTATTGCATACGTTCTTGCCGCGGCTCGAACTTCTGATTTTGCACGACTCGATTGCCACTAGCACTCCCAGGGTATCTCGGAGGTCTACCTCATGGAATGGGAGCACCCGACTTTGGAGCTATTTTCTCATCTTTTTCAACTCGTTCCGGGTAGTCTCTGAGAAAGTGATCAAGAGAACCACATCTGAAACATGCGTCGCTCTTCATTCGGCACTTTCTGAAGTGAAATTTGTTGCAGCTCTTAAACTTCAGTTTTTGATCATCTACACTCCCAACACAAGTCACCATCAGAGAGAAAGATTTTTTACCTCGTCGCATAGAGCTTCTTGATCTACTAGAATATCCCACTGATGAAGTGGAGCGTTCATATTGGCTCTTGGCTTTCTTCGTGGAGAACGAGAGTGTTTTACAGCTAGGCCTCTTTCTTGCAACTCGAGCCTCTCTTTTAGCTTTTTTTCTTTCACTATTAAGTTCCTCGGCCTTCTTGGCTCGATCGGCCAATGCGGAAAACTCCCGTATTTCCAAGATCCCAATCAACAACTTGATGTCCACTTTCAGGCCTTCCTCAAAGCGTTTACATATTTCCAATTCCATTTGGACCCATTCAGTCACGTACTGACTTAGTTGTATGAACTCTCTCTCGTATTCCACCACAGTCTTGTTCCCTTGTTTGAGTTCCAAGAACTCCTTTCGCTTCGAGTCTAAAAACTGTTGGCTAATATATTTCTTCCTAAACTCTGCTTGGAAGAAATCAGAAGTAATATTTTCCTTCGGCACTATCGAGGATACAGTCTTCCACCAATTGTATGCAGTGTCCTTCAAAAGGGACACAACACACTTCAAACATTCCTCGGGTGTGCATGACAAATCATCTAGCACCCGCGTAGTGTTCTCGAGCTAGAACTCAGCTGTTTCAGCGTCATCATCAACTTTCACTCTAAATTCCTCAGCCTCATACTTTCTAAGCTTATCTACCGGGGCTTTACCGATTCTCACCGGTGCCATACCTCGTGGCACATCCTCATTAGGTTGGTTAGGGGGCAGAGGAGGTCTTGGTATATTGAGGCGATTTCTTAAATAATCCCCAAACCATTCATCCATCATATCAAAGAAGGTAGCTCGGGCCTCTTCTCGGCCTTCTGACATTAGCCTTCTACTATTACTAGATACAACTCATTGTACGGAAGCTGGAGCATGGCTCTCGGCTCCCTCGGACTTTGGAAGACATTTACTATAATCAAAATAATTTAAACAATTAGGAGACGTCACACTATCAACATTCAAATAATGGCATGTATAACAAACTTTAACATCCTCTACGGTAGTCCTAGAACCGACTAAACCGTGGCTCTAATACCAATAAATGTAACACCCCTCACCCGTATCCGTTATCAGGATAGGATTCGAGGTATTACCGGAACTTCAAATTTAAAACATACTGAATCGACTCACCAGGTTTAGCTTAGATTTGAAATTTTCAGACATTCACATCTTGTCCCTTAAATGGACCTTCAAGGCCCTAAATATACATAGAGATAGTTCGGGATAGGATCGGGAACATTTAATAACTTTAGAAAATTTCCTTATTTAGAAGTGTCACACGCCTGTGTATGATGGGCTGTGTGGTCACCCACGCCCATGTGGCCTAGGGCACGTCCATGCCACTAACCCATGGGCAACATTGACTTTTAGGCACGGCCAAGACACAGACCCGTGGGCTCACCTCGTGTCCAAAACTTGAGCATTCTGTTAAATTAACACGACCAAGACACACGTTCGTTTGTCCTACCCGTGTACTAATTTGACTTAAAGTTTTAGGTGCAGGGGACACACGACCATACCACACGCCCATGCCTAGACATACGCCCGTGTGTCTAACTATGTAGACCTTAATAGGCTATTTTCCAAGCCTTTAGTCACCCCTTTCTACTCCCTCTTCTTCTTATAGATACCAAATTCAAAGTACAACATGATTATACACTTATAAATGATCTTGGTGAAGTTAGTTGTATGAAAACCTCATATCATTGGTTTCATACAAAAAGGTTATTTCCCATCTAGTATTTATGGGTTCTTGTGTTGTTGTAGCACATTCAAAATTTAGCTCGTTTTTGAACCCATTGCCAATTGTAGCAACCCATCATATAAAAACATAAACTTGCATATAAAGGCAGGTCATAGCCTACTTTCAAATATGCCAATTTCCATGGCCTTATACAAGAAGATGAATACATCTTTACATGCCTTCATTTAGCAATTCAAATGACACATATGACAAAATACTCAAAGCCCTATACATGCCATTAACAAAATAGAAGTGTCTTTATACCAAAGCTTGACTAGTTGATAGTGTGTTGCTTCTCCAACCGTCTTCCAATCCTTATGAGTCATTGAGCTCTGTAAAACAGGGAAAAGAGAGGGGGTAATCATTTTCATGCTTAGTAAGCTCGAATAACCGAAAAGTAAACTTACCGAGTAATTAGCATACATTACACTTAAATCATGAAATCATCAATTATGAAGTGATTTCCTATCACATACACTCAATCAATGAGTTAGTCACATAACAAAGCATCATGTAATTTATGTAGATGAGCTCATCATTCATTATCTTATTGACGTACATCATATTAATCTCGTTGAGTTTCTAGGAAATCTTGATGGAATACCCATTATCCGTCAATTCTTACGAATGATCATTTCACATATATGCACTCCCGCGAACCTCACATCTCATGGCAGGATTACCAGTCCAGGCTAAATCCCCTATATCATAAACTCATAAGGTGATGTCGAGATTACCAGTCCAGGCTAAATCCCTTATAACGACAAACATCCTTAATGAACTCGAATCTGAATTACCAGTCCAGGCTAAATTCAGACCCTAATAGGATTACCCGTCCGGGCTAAATCCTCAATGCACTTATATTCTTCGGGAAGCTCGATCATTCAAGAAATACCCGTCCGGGCTAGATCCTTTCCATACTCGAGATCACGGATTACCTGTCTGGGCTAAATCTTTACTGCAACACATGCAGGATATCTTTACACATATCAATGAGGGTTTATCCATCGAATTCCCTTTGTCAATCTCATTCGAGACATTTTTCACATGTTGCCATCAAATATGCATTTCCATGATATTTCATGCTAATAATAAATGCAATCATCATGCATTAATAAATCATTCAATTACACATATTAGGGGTTTATTTTAAGTTATCCGAACTTACCTGGTATTCGTTTTAGAGATATGTTTCGGTTATTCCGAAACCTTGCGTTTACCACGATAGACCTCTGAAATTTGTTCCTCGGGGTCTATAACAGCAAAATTAACTCATTAATACCCCACATTATATATTTCAAGTTTAATATTTACCCCCAGTCCAAATGACCGTTTTGCCCCTAACCCTTCACATTTTTACGATTTAATCCTTAGGCTCGTATAATGAAACGCATGTACTTTTTATCTTACCCAAGCCTAGTTGAACACCTTTCCTTATTATGGTAGCCCACATTATCCATTATTTTCTCATTTCTACCACACATTTACATCTTTTGCAAAATAGTCCCTATAAGGGTTTTTCACGAAAATCAATTAGGAAAAGATGTTTAACACACATTAATCTTTCATATTCCTCCATAATCTATCAAAAGACAAGCAACTCATCCATGGGTAAATTTTTAAACATGAACCCTAGCATGAAATATGGGTAGAAATGGAGAGAGCAAGCTACAGGAATTTCAAAAATACAAAGAACATTAAAAATGGGGCTTGGGAGCACTTACTATTGAGCTTGGAAAGCTTGAAACCCTAGCTATGGTGACAAGAGAAATTCGGTAGCTATGGGGAAGAAAATGGC